>NW_024081446.1:617769-798302 GCF_003009895.1 Hyaena hyaena | reverse complement strand
GTTAGTTTCCTGAGGGACCTCCACACTGTTTTCCAGAGGGGCTGCACCAGTTTACATTCCCACCAACAGTGTAGGAGGGTGCCCGTTTCTCCACATCCTCGTCAGCATCTAGAGTTCTCTGATTTGCTCATTTTTGCCACTCTGACTGGCGTGAGGTGGTAGAGAGATAGATTTTTGAATTTTTAAGTGTTTATTTTTGAGAGAAAGAGAGAGAGAGAGAATGAACTTGAGCAAGAGAGGGGCAGAGGGAGAGAGGGAGACAGAGGATCCCAAGTGAGCTCTGTGCTAACAGCAGAGTCCAACATAGGGCTCAAACACACCAACCCCGAGACCATGAACTGACCCAAAGCTGGATATTTAACCTACTGAGCCACCCAGGTGCCCCTTGACTTTTATAGTTTTAATCTTTTATCATTAATTTATCTTAGCCATTTCAGGAACATTTAACTTTCATTTTTAAAGAAAATCAACCAAAATTAAGACACTATGTTTCTATTTTTTGAGTGCCTTTTTCTGCCTTTTACGTTATATGTTCTATTTCCTTCATTTCTCAAAAAAAAAAAAAACTGTGAGAAAGTTATTTGCTTTTAAAAAGAGATAACTGCAGTTCAGAAGGTCTCAATACTTTGTTTAAGGTCACACACCCAGTAGTTGCTATATCAGAGTGTAAGTCTCAAAGGCCTGCTCATTCCACTATCCGTGAAAGACATGAGGGTGCCCCAAGCCTAACATGCAGTAGGGTGGAGGATGATGGGGGAAGAGGTTGAAAATCTTCTTTTCTTTAATTAGTTCCCCACAGGCAGTTCCTGTACCTCAAAGCAAATCCACTGGATTGACCCTTCCCACTCTCCTTGATCCTAAACGTAATTTAGGAAGATTGACAGTTCTGTTTTTAAAATTAACTTGTCACATAATTTAGGATACTGGCAGCAAAGTTAATGCCACTGGCTAAAAGAAAACTAAGTCTAAAAGCAACTTACCTGAATATTTAAAATAATGCTATCAACTGAAAATTTTTAAACACAGTAACAAAATTGTCAAATAATGTGTAATCATTTTGTGCATCCAGAGAACAAATCAAGTTTTCACTGGTCACTATTAAGATATTACTGTATATTTAGGAAATAAAATATTGGTAAGCTATTGCATATGATCAAGCTATTGCATACCCTTAGGTATGTACAAATCACATTCATAATTATTAGTTTTTCATGCACTATGAAAAACGATTTTTATTCATTCGTTAGTTCAGTACATTTTTATTAACCAATTGCTTTGTGTCAGGCATTGAACAAGGCACTGGAAATATAAAGTTGCCTATGACATACCATCTGATCTTGAGGAACTTCTAGATGTAAAAAAGATCCATGCCATTAAATCCTTGTGATTTAACATGATAAATGCTCTAATGGTGCTAGTATCAGAGTCTTAGGGTATTTGGGAAATAAAATAGACAAAAGAACTTGAATAGATTTTTTCCAAAGAAAACATGCTAATAGCCAAAACATATGTGAAAAGATGCTTAACTTCACTATTCATCAAGGGAATGCAAAACAAAGCCATGGTAATGTATTACATCACATCTGTTAGGATGGCCATTATAAAAAGAGAGAGACAGCAGGTGTTGGTGAGGATGTGGAGAAAAGCGGACACTGTGCACTGTTGGTAGGAATGTAAAATGGAATAGTCATTGTGGAAAACAAGATGGAGGTTTCTCAAAAATATTAAAAATATAAAAATATTCTATGATCCCACTTCTGGGTATATACAAATAAATGAAATTGGGATCTTGAAGAGATATCTGCACTCCCATGTTCATTGTTGTATTAACTAAAATATGCAATATGTGGAAATAATCTATATGTCTATTGGTGGATGAATAAAGAGAGTGTGGTCTATAAATACACTAGAATGTTACTCAGCTTTAATAAAGAAACCTTGTCATTTGCAACAATGTGGATGAACCTGAAGGACATTTTGCTAAGTAGAATACCAGTCACAGAGGCCAAATATCCATGATTCCACTTATATGGGGGTATTTAAAATAGTCAATCTCGTGGAAGCAGAAAGTAGAATGGTGGTTGCCAGGGGGCTGCATAGAAGAGGAAATGGGAAGGATCTGTTCAATACCTTGTACTTTTCTTCATATCTCCTTGCTATGGTTTGATGACCTTCTTGGTTTGATAAGTTTATGGTTTTCATGAATTCCAGAAAAAAATGATTATTCTTTATATTTTTTCTACTACCTCCTCCTTCTCAGGACTGAAATTCACAAATATTTGGCCACTTACTGCACTGATACTCTTTTCATTTTTTCTAAAAAGTTTCCTTCTGTATGTTTTGGGTAGCATTTATTGCTATGTTTTCAATATCACTACTTACCTTTTATTCTGTAATATCTAATATCTCAATCTTTTACAATACATTTTTTATATAACATGTTACAGTTTTAATGTATAGAAATTAGATTTTTTTATATTTTCCATGACTATATGTTCAAAATATATTCAGGCTTCTGTAAAATGTGGAATAAAGTTATCAAACTGTTTTGTCGTGTCCTTGTCCACAAATTTTATCATCTGTTTTTTTAGTTTTTAGCCAGTTTCAATTGATTGCCATTTTTCCCATTATAGGATTATGAAGTTTTCCACTCTGGCTAATAGAACCTGTTAATATTCTCATTCTTCTGTGACCATCAGACACTGTTCCTTTCAATTTTTTCATGGGGTTCTTTCTCTGTCTTCTAATAGTGTCTTCACATTCATGCACTGAACAATACTCAGCTGCATACTTGAAATGGATTCTTTGAAGACCTTTAGAGTTTTCTCTTTGTATAATCTGTTAGTCTCTTGTACGCTTGCAATGAAATCTTTCCTCTCTCCTAAGGGAAACTATTTTCATTTTCCAAAGTTGTCTGTTATACAAACATATTTGGGAAAAAAAATCCAGAACAAAATCCAATACAAGGTAGGCAGAAATATGAGAGATCCAGAGAGAATTGTATCTAAACAAATACCTACTTCTTACCATCTGGGACCATACTGAACCAGGCCACCACTGTGTCTCACTTCGGCTGTCCTAACCCCCTTGTAAATTATCTCTACATCCATCTTTCCCATTCCAATACTATTTGCATATGGAAGCTAGCATGAACTTTTAAAAATATGCATAGTTTTTATATACTCTTTGTAGACTCCCAAATGTATATAACAGAAAATCAACTACCTTATTGAACCTGTGTGCTTTTCAAATCTACTCTTTCCTTTCTTGTTTCATACTGTCATTTGCAATGTGTTTATAAAGAATTCAATATTCCAAGTATGTCCTACCTTTGGCCTTCATAGATGCTACTACATCTGTCTACAATGCTCTTTCCTCAACATGGCTGTATCCTTCACATCATTTTGATTTCTAGTTATTCTCCTTTAAAAAGAGCCAAATCCAGGGGTGCTTGGGTGTGTCAGTTAGTTGAGTGTCCAACTCTTGATTTCAGCTCAGGTCAAGATCCCAAGGTCATAGGATGGCATCCCACAGAGGCACTGCAGTGAGCACAGAGCCTGTTTAAATGCTCTCTCTCTTTCCCTCTGCCCCTCTTCCCCACTTGCTCTCACTCTTACTCTTTCTCTCTATCAAATTAAAAAATAAAAAAACAAAACTACCAGCTCCAACTACTATTACTATATTCAATACCACCCCTGTTTTAAACCATCTGTTTCCTTGATTGCATTTATTTATTTAGATTTTGTCCACCTCCACTTACAATCTATAAACATGTGGGAAGGACTCATGTCAGTATCATTCAGAGCGCATCACAGGGTTACATGCAATGATGTTTGATACTTGTTAAATATATTGGTAAGTATTTAAAAGCCCTGGTTAAATTATGTTATCATTATTTGTGTATGGGATTTTTCTATAGTTCCCATAGTACACTATTGAATTGTATGAGCTCCACTTTATCCATCTTTATAGTCTCTGCTGATTTGCCTGACCTAAAATGTTTTGTTCAATAGTGGCCTTGTTGTGTTGGCTATTTTTTCTTCTCAAATTTTTACTTAAATTCTAGTTAGTTGATATACAGTGCAATATTGGTTTCAGGAGTAGAATTCAGTAATTCATCACTTACATACAACACCCCTGCTCAACACTGTAAGTGTTTTCCTTAATATCCATCACCCATCTAGCCCATTCCCTTCCCATCTCACTCCATCAAGTCTGTTTGTTTTCTATCTTTAAGAGTCACTTATGGGGTGTCTGGGTGGCTCAGTTGGTTAAGCATCTGACTTTAGCTCAGGTCATGATCTCACAGTTTGTGGGTTTGAGCCCCACATCAGGCTCTATGCTGATGGCTCAGCCTCTTTCAGATTCTTTGTCTCCCTCTCTCTCTGCCCATTCCCCACTCATTCTCTGTCTCTCAAAACTGAATAAATGCTAAAAAAAATAAATAAATAAAAAAAAGAGTCACTTATGTTTTGTTTTATCTCTTTCTTTTTTTTTTTTTACTCCCTTCCATATGTTCATCTGTTTTGTTACTTAAATTCCACATGTGAGTGAAATCATGGAATTTGTCTTTCTCTGACAATAGTGACTTTGAATATGGTATAACAGTACAGTCATATATTCTGTTTTAAGTCCTGAAAATACAGCACTGAGCAAAATAGGAAATGTTTCTTCTTTCATTGGATTTACTACTTAGTGGAAGGAAACAAATTTTAAGCTAACAAATATTTCATATTTAGGCTAATGATAAGTACTATTTTAAAAACGTTGGGCTTGGGGAATGTTGGAGTGGCTCAGTTGGTTCAAGCATCGAACTCTTGATTTTGGCTCAGGTCATGATCTCATGATTCATGAGATCAAGCCCGTCGTTGGGCTCTGTGTTGACAGCATGGAGCCTGGTTGGGATTATCTCTCTCTCCCTCTCTCTGCTCCTCCTCCACTCACACTCTTGCTCTCTCTCTCAAATAAAAAGTTGCACTTGGTAAGTTGACAGTAAATGATGGTGGGTGACTATTATTTCATTTAGAATGGTCAGAAAAAAGTTTTTGAATAAAATAACGTTTATCAGAATTACATAAATGCAGAGGGAGCAACATGTTTTTCTTGTATTAGACAACCCTGGACATAAAATGATGCACACAGACTCATAAACATGACACAAACAAAGGCAGTCTGCCTAGCACCAGGAAAAATATTTTTATGTCATTTATTGCTCTAAGTAGAAAAATAATTTATTCATATTGTACTTTTAACTACAAAGTATTTTTTACATTTATGAGAATTTTCATCTCTTCATATAGTTTTTTAAATTGTATTCATGTATATGTACTCTTATCAGTATGGATGTAATTTTTCAGACTTACAAACTACACTGTATGTACATAAAATGAAATATGGAACTATTTTCAACCCTTAGGTAATTGATACATGAGTGGTAATCTATATTTTACAAACATGAGAGGAAACTTTTTAATGTGGATTTCTGAATTGCAGAGAAAACAAACACTTTCAAGCATGCTATATTATATAATTTAATGAACATAAAAAGTGATTTATATGAAAAAATGCATAGTTAGTGACCATTTGTCTCCACCCTGTAGATAAAACAACCAGAAATAAGATATGACATGAGATTTCTTTCAGACATAAGACACTTAATAGCAAGGTAGAGTTCTTAAGTTTTATAGATGTTAAAAATAGGGATGGAAATGAAAGTGCTGAGGCAACTTTTACTCCAAGAGTGCTTCCCAAATAAAATTTACAAGGTTCAGTAAAATTTCTATGGTGTCTTAGCTCATGTCAATTTTCTCATGTAAATCTGAGGTTTTAAATGGACCAAGACATTGAAGAGTGACAACTTTGAAAATTACAATATTGTATTAACTAATCAAAATATTTCTAGAAAAAAACTTTGGGGAGCTTTGTGGTAAATATGTTTTTCAAATATGGTATTTTTATTGTAGTGAGAACCCTGAACATGAAATTTGTATGTGTGCAGTACAAAACTGTTAAATTCAGCACTATGTTTTACAGCAAATCTCTAGAATTTATTCATCTTGGGTAACTGGGACTTTATACCTATTGGTATAAGGGAATAAACTTCATATTTCCTCTTTCTTATAGTCCCTGGAAACCATCATTCTCCTCTCTGCATTTATGAGTTTGATTATTTCAGATACCTCAGATAAGTAAAATCATGTAATATTTGCCCTTCTGTGACTGGCTCATTGCACTGAGCATACTGTCCTCCAAGTTAATCCAGGTTGTTGCAAATGGCAAGGTTTCCCGTTTTTTCTAGGGCTGAAAAATATCCCATTGCATGCACCACATTCTCTTTCTCTATTCATCCATCAATGGACATTTAGTTTGCTTTCTTATCTTCAATTATAGATAATGCTTCAATGAACAAGGGAATGCAGATATATCTTCAACACCCTGATTTCAGTTATTTTGGATACACCCGTAAGGGTTCCTGGGTCATAGAATACTTTAATTTTTAATTTTTTCAGAACTTCCACACTCTTTTCCATCCTGGCTGCACCATCTTGCACGATGGGAGTAAAAAAAAAAAAGAAAGAGATAAAACAAACCATAAGTGACTCTTTTTAAAAAATTTTTTTTTTGCATTTATTCCCACTAATAGTGTTCTAGTTTCTCTACATCCTATGTAATAGTTGTTACTTTTTTTAAATAATAGAGATATGAGTTGATATTTATTTTTTTTAAATGTTTCTTTATTCAGAGCACAAGTGGGGGAAGGGGGGAGAGAGAGAGAGAGAGAGAGAGAGAGAGAGACAGAGAGAGACAGAGAGAATCCCAAGCAGGCTCAGCGCTGTCAGTGCAGAGCTCAATGTGAGGCTCTATCTCACAAACCATGAACTCATGTCCTGAGCCGAAATCAAGTCAGACCCTTAACCAACTGGCAACCCAGGTGTCCTTAAGGTATTATTTCATTGTGGCTTTAATTTGCAAATATCAGAACACATTTTGGACACTACAATCAAATTGACTAAAAATACTATTCTAAATTTGGAATTTTAAGAACAAAAGCTCTATATTTTCAGTATCCATAAAAACTACTTTCATATGAAACAAAATCCTCCTATTGCCTTCTGTAATGATCCCTTTAAAGATTATTATTACTTACATGTCCAATTTATTACCTAAGCCTTTTACTACAGTTTTCATGGTGAAGAAACTTGTCTTAAGACTATGGAAACTTGCTTTAGAAAGTCTTCTCATGAAAAAATTGCTCATCATTCTGAGATAACACTAGTTTTGAAATCATCTTGTATTTTTCAGAGATATTTTGCTTCACAAAGAATTATACTTATGGAAGAACTATATCCAACCTATGAATATTCTTGCTATTTTCTGAATTTTGGTAATCATATGCTACATCAAATATCACACCATCATACACGGTTCCCCAGGTCTGTGCAATCAGAAGCTTCACCAAGATTTCTTATACAAATGTTTAGTGTTTTTCTGCATTACTGTAATTATTATTGGAAGATCACATTTGCTGTACACACATACATCAATGACCAAGACATAGATTGCACAAGGCACATGTATACTCCTTGCCCAATTTCAAAAGATTCTACACTCACTAAAAAAATATATTTTCTAAAAAATTTCAAAAATGTTTTGATATGAAATTTAAATTAATATGACAGGTATAACTATCTAATGAAAATAACTGTATTTTAAATTTGTAGTTTATGGTAATCCAGTGCTCACATGCACACACATACACAATCTGATTTGGATAATTAAAATAATATAAAATGCAATGACTAAGCAAACCACTTGTAATACTAGACAGGGTTCATGAGAAGGTCTGCTCATAGTTAGAAAGGGTGTCAAAGAGTGGTTCTTAGAACAGTATTTCAAGTATTACTGGAATTTTATATTTAATATTAAAATAAACCAATATTTTATTTTTGTGTCATTTAGAGTGTCTAATAAATCACAGTTCTTATAATATGAAACTTCAGTAATGAGAATAAGGATTGTGTGGCAAATTTTTTGAATGAGAATTTAAATGCAAAAATTTCCTTTTAAGAAAATGTTTGCAGAGTCATGAGTTTCAGTTGCCAGGACCGTTCAATCCATGTGGAGTTATAGATCGTAAAAGGGTCTAATGTAAAAAAGAAAAAAAAAAAAAAGATTATACTCATCACATATTAATTAGTCATGTGATAAGAAGAGATAGCCAGTGAGGTAAAAAATTGAATAAGAGTTCACAATATATTACAAAAAATGAATGTGGAAAAGTTAGTACTTAATTTAAAATCCATATTAAATATTCATGGCCTAGATTCATTAGTGTTTTAGTGTGTTAGTAAATATTTTGATGTAACTGAATCAATGACTTGGTTTGTGGTATGGCTGTTGCTTTATTTGTTTTTTGTGGGCTTTTTCCTTGGTTTTAGAAATATATTAAACTACCTGGAAAAAGAATAGAAATTTATTCAACAAGCTTGCCAGATGTTTTATGGGCACTGTGAGCAATTTTCTAACATTCTACACTTGGAAGAAAATTTTGCTTTATTAAATTTCCTTCAAATTGCAGCACATTAAAAAAATGGTTCCAAATCATCAGATTGAATGTAAACTTTCTCTACACAGCTTGGATTGGAATATTTAAAATTTTAGTTAAAATGTAAACAGCAACATTGTGAGCCAGTAATTACTGCTTTAAAAAAACCCACATTTTTATACATGTAAATGACAATCTGAGGGGTATATTTATCCCTCATCAATTATGTATGTAAAACATGTTAATATTTATATTCAAGAAAAAAATTTCGTGTCACGTGTGTATGACTATGTGTATTCAATAAAAATAAATTAAAAAAATTTCTATGGACATTAAGGATCATATACATTAATCTTTGACATTTTATACCACAGGATATTAGTCTACAATTAAATATGGTCTCATCCAATATACATGAAGGACGATTTAGTAAGGTAACCACACTATTTTATTTTATTTTTTAAACTATAGGAACTTTTTTTTTACATGTGAGATCTAGGTGGGAAAATTTTCAAATAGTAGTAAAATCTTGTCCTAACATTTTAACATTCTTGTTAATACAAATAATAGGAGTTGATATATTCCATATATATTCAATATATTCAATAATAAATGTATTTTGTGGTTACCATATTATGAATTTAAAAAGTAAAAGAAAGAAAATAAATCAACTAAAGAAACAAAGATATTCTAAAAATAATGATGCCCAAATATGGTAACTTAGTAAAATCACACTCTAGTACTATAAATAACTGAAGTACAATTTTCCAGGTAATTAAAATATTTCTAATTTCAGAATTTCAAGCCCTCTCTTTAAATATGTCTTCCGGGGCACCTGGGTGGCTCATTCGTTCAAGCATCTGACTTCAACTCAGGTCATGAGTTAAAGCCCTGCATCAGGCTCTGTGCTGACAGCTCAGAGCCTGGAGCCTGCTTCCGATTCTGTGTCTCCCACTCTCTCTGTCCCTTCCTAATTCACACTGTCTCTCTCTCTCTCTCAAAAATGAATAAATGTTAAAAAATAAATGAATAAGTAAGTAAGTAAGTAAATAAATAGATAAATATGTCTTTCTACCAATGACTAGATTGCCTCATTCTTTTGAACCCTCTTTTAGGATTTGGAAGCATTTTAGTTTTGAGGAGTTCATTTTGAGGAGTTCCATTTGGGGAAGAATATAAGATATTAGAGAGACCAAGAGGGATTTTGCTGAAAGAATCAGAAGAGAAGAGGTAAGTCACCCATTTAAGCATTTTGCGTTCAGATGACTTTGATTACAAATTCTACATAGTTCAAATAGTGTTGATGGTGTATTAAGAACTTTCGGTCACAAGTTATGCTATAGCATGAGCTCTAAGAATATGCAGTTGATCCTCATTATTCACAGACTCTGTATTTGCTAATTGGTTTGCTAGCTAAAAATGTATCTGTAAACCCAATGTCTGAATGCACAAAGATCTTTCATGGTATTTGTAGATATGTGCACAGCAGCGCTAAATTTGAGTTTCTTACATGAACATTCCCAACTCAGGTCAAACATGGCACAACTTTTTACCTTTTTATTTCAGCTCTTATGTTGTAAACAAATGTCTTTCCATTCTATTTAGTGCCACTAAATTGTTTTCATAATTTCCTCTTTGTATGATTTTTCGTGTAGAGAAACACAATTTATTTTTACATCTTGAGTTTGTGTCTTTCAAGTTAAATGATTTTATTTGTGGGCTGCCTGATGGCTCAGTTGGTTAAGCATCTTACTCTTGATTTTTGCTGAGGTCATGATCTCACAGCTTGTGGGACAGTGTCCCACACTGATTTCTGTGCTAACAGCACAGAGATCATTTGGGATATTCTGTCTCTCTACCTCTGTCTCTGCTTCTCCCCTGCTCATGCTCTCTCTCAACATAAATAAATAAACTTTAGGAAATGAATTTATTTATTAGTTCTAAATAAGTGTGGGTATATGTGTTCTCTAAGATTTTCAAAACATATGATCATATCCACAAACATGTAATTTTACCTCTGCCTTTCTGATTGGACTTTTAAAAATTTTTTTTATTAATTGTTCTGGCTAGGACTTCAAGCATTTTTTTTTTTTAAATAGAAGTGGTAAGAGTGGTCATCTTTGTTTTTCCTGATCTTAAAGGAAAAGATTTTAGGTTTTTCACTGCTGAGTATAACCTTAGCTGTGAGTTTGTTATACATGGTTTTTATTGTGTTGTTATTGTAGCTATTTTTATCCTATACACAATGGGTAAAGGATAGTCTCTTCAACAAATAGGATTTGGATAACTGAATGTAGACATGTGGGAAAAAATTAAGTTGGACACCTACCTTATTCCATACAAAAAAAAACAAACTCAATATGGATTAAAGACTTAAACATAAGACCTGAAACTGGAAAACTCCTAGAAAAAAAAACAGAGGAAAAGCTTCTTGAGATTAGTCTTCGCAGTGATTTCTTGGGTATGACACATAAAGCATAGACAACAAAAGCAAAAAGTGGATAAGTAGGACTTGATCAAACTGGAAGAATCTACACAAAAGAGGAAAAAATAGAATGAAAATACAACCTGTACAATAGGAGAAAATATTTGTAAGCCATATATCTGAAAAGGGGTCAATATCCAAAATATATAAGTAATGTCTGCAGTTCAAAAGCAAACAAAACAAAATAAATTAACTCAATTAAAAACCGGGGATAGGCCTTGAACACACCTCTCTCTGAAGAAGACATACAAATGACTAAGAGGTATATGAAAAGATGCTCAAAATCATTAATTATGAGGAAAAATACAAATCAAATTTCAATGAAATATGATATCATCATATATCATATGAAATGTTGGTGTGGGTATTTAAAAAACAAAGAAGATGATAAGTTTGGCAAAAATGTGTTTGAGATCCTCATACACTATTAGTGGGAACACAAAATGGTACAGTACAGTATGGAGGTTTCATAAAACATTAAAAAGAAAATTACCCTATGATCTCACAATCCCAGTTCTGGGTATATATTCAAAAAAATTAAAATCAAGATCTTAAAAAGATGTGTTCTCTCATGTTCATAGCAGCATTATTCATAATTGTTAAGATATAGAAGCAACCTAAATGTCCATCTACAGATGATTAAACAAAGAGAATGTGGCATATACATGCAATGGAATATTATTCAGACTTAAAAACAAAGGAATTCCCGCCACGTAAGATAATATGGATGGACATGGAGGACATTATGCTAACTAAAATAAGCTTGTCACAGAAGGACATATACTGCATGGTTTCACTTATATGACATTTGTTAATCAGTCAAAGTCCTAGAAACAGAGAAAACAATAGCTGCTGTGGGGAGCTAAGGGATGACAGAAATGAGAAGTTGTTTTTCAGTGATCTAAAGTTCTAGTTATACCAGGTAAATACTGTAAGTTCTAGATATCTATTGTACAACATAGTGTCTATAGTTAGCAGTATGGTTTTTGCATTTCAAAATTTGCTTACAGTGTAGATATCATGTTAAATTCTCTTAGTGCATGTGTGCGCGCGCACACGCGCGCACACACACACCACCACCACCACCACCACCACCACACCAAAAATAACAGAAACAAAGAGACACAAGGAGACTAAGTTATGTAGTACATCCATCTACTTGACTGACATCACAGGTATTTGCATATGTCCAAACACATGACATGGCGTACCTGGAATATGTGTAGTTCTTTGGGCATCAACTTGTTCTTCATAAATACCTGAATAAAGCTGTTTTTACAAAACTAATTCCAAATACAGTGCTGATGAGCTCTCCAGTGCCTCTAAGCACAAGGAGTCTGTGTTGTACCTTTTAGAGAATGTGTATGTGTTAAGTAAGCTTTATCCAGGCAAAAGTTAATAAACTATTGACTATGAGTTTAATGCAAATGAATCAACAGTATGGTCCAACCAGATAAAAGAAAAAGAAATTCATCAATCTGTGTGCAAGTTCGCCCTGGAAAGTACTAAAGTAACATCTATAGTGTGTTATGAAACTATGGAAGAGATGAAAAAGAGACAAATTTGAATTTTCATGAGATGACAACCAATTTAAAAAAGCATATTGTTAGGAAATTGCAAACATAAGCAACCATAAGATACCACTACACACTTATTAGAAAAGCTAAATCTAAAACACTGACAATACCAAATACTGGTAAGGATGTGAATAAATAAGTATGCTCATTTATTGCTGGTGGGAACACAGAATAATGCACCACTTCTGCCAAGTTCCTATAAAACTAAGTATACTCTTCTATATGATCCTGCAAGAACTGGAAGCAGCCAAGATGTGCTTCCACAGTGCATGGATAGATGAACTGTGATACATTCAGGCAATAGAATATTATTCGGCACCACAAAAAAATAAAACTTTATAATCCATGCAAAAACATGAATGCAACTTGAATGCATATTGCTAAGTGAAAGATATCAATCTGAAAATATTGTATACTACATGATTACAGGAATATGACATTCTGGAAAAAGCAAAATTATGGAGACAGTAAAATAATCAATGGTTGTTAGAGGTTTGGGAAGATGAAAAGAGGGTTGGGTAGGTAAAGGAGGAGGAATTTGTAGACCGGGAAACTACTCTATTTGATACTGTAATAGTAGAAACATGTCATTAGATACTTGTCAAAATTCTTAGGATATACAGCACAGAGTGAATCCTAATATAAACTGTGGACAAATAGGAACTCGGTGTACATTTCATTCATTTTTCTGTAAACCTAAAATTAGTCCAAAAAATAAGATCTATTAATTACCAAAAAACAGAAAACACTGTGGACAGCATTCCTGAGACAGAAGTCTAAGAACAGTATCACTTTACACATATTCAGGAAAATGTTAAACTGTCTTTCCCAGTGCTGTCTGCCTCTTGTATTTCAAAAAGCAATACAGCATGCAAATGAGGCACATTTTGCAGATCAGGTGATACCTTCGTGTTATCCAGGAAAAGAGGTACAGCAGTGGATTTTCAATACTGATGAGACTGCCTTGTTTTACAAGGAAGTTGGCAAATCTGTATAATGCAAATGGCATTTCAGTTGACAAAAATGTTGTGACCTGAGGCTCACAGAAATTTAGCCCTGTACTTCCACTTGGAAAAATAGTTCAGCATTTGCTAAGTGAGTGTTTATGACACTCAATTTATGTTTTGAGAACATAACTAGTGTGAATAACAATAACTGGCAAATGATACAATATATAAGCATTAAATTTTAACATAGGTCATACCTTTTGAGTAAGTAGTATGCAAAGCAGCATAATGTAGATCATACTATGCTGTTTCAGTCCATGTCGGGAAAAAATTCTTCCTTACAATCTTTTCTTATTTATTGTTTGTATATAGTTTTTGATATCACATGACAGAAACATTTTATATAATATAATTAGACTAATTTCCCTCCAAACCTAGAATTAAATGAATTCATCAATGGTATGTTTAAAAAAGCTATCATTAGTGTGATTAGCTTTTCTGTTGTTGTTAATTCAAAGGTCCTCCAAATTATCCTGAGAATAGGTAAGTTTTATACAAAAAAAAAAAAAAAAACCTGCTAATATTCTCAAAGAAAAGAAGGAAAGAGGGTCCCAAATGAATAACAGATAGATAAATAGATATGTATCATTTAACTTATTATAAATTAGCTATTATGAAATTCCCTTTGAGAAAAGTGAATGTTGAATTATATTTATATAAAGTCGATGTCCTGAACTTTTCATAAATAAGAACAGGAGTAAAAGCTAAAATGACATATTTGTAGCAAAAATGCCAGAAGTAGACGTTAAGGAACTCAATTCCTCTCTTAAAACTCATTAAGAGTTTAAATAATTCTATTTTCTAAGGGAAAAGTAACTTTCTTTAAAAATCTTTTATCTTCTCTGCTCTTTTGCCATGTGTCTATCTTGTTTCCTTTGACTTGGCTTTAGTTATATAGAGTATGCAAGATTATTGACTATGTGTCATTTGATCTAAAGATTTAAAAGATATACATTAATTTGCAACATATATTACTTTAATGTGAAGAATCTTTTTAACTTAGAACTTTCTAGGCTTTGTTTTGATAGCTGCAAAATAAGCATGAAATGATTCAATCATTTTTAAAGCAGTTGGTGAAATGAATAAAGCATTAACTTAATAGAAAGGACTTAAATGATTTATAAAATATTAAGAGGAGTGGAAATTACATTCTCTTTATCCTAATGTGCAGAAACATTTGAAAAAGAGAAGAGAATGATGAATATACTTTTGGAACTCTTGAGAACAGAAGACGAATTATTTGGAAAATAACCAAATAGCTGAGTGCTATTGGAAGAAGGTATTTAATTCTTGGAATGCAATAGAGACTATATTGAAGGAAAAAGTAGCATGAGCGTGTTGAGAAGAGATGAATTAAAGCTTCAGATGCCCCCTATTTTTTCTCTGTTTTCTTTTTTCAGAAGTATCTATTTAATTAGGTGTTTTTAAGTAGAAAATAAAAGTAATCAAATGCTAACTTGCTGTAAAATATTTTGGTGGAGGATAGTCCTTTATTAATTTTTCAGCTATCTATCTGATTTCTCTTGACACATTTGGCACGTACGAGGCAGAGAAAGACAAATGAGGCATTTAGCATGCCTCCAGGTGGGATTTAGTTTGGTGGATATATAGAAAGTTTAATTGACACTGACCATAGAATATGTCAGAGTGAACCATATAAAGTTGTTATTTTGTAAATCAAAAATGTTTGCCTATTGGAAACTTTACATGGCTTAATATGGTGCTGAGGTCTGCATATGTGTGTCCCCCAAAATTCCTATGTTGAAGTCCTAACTCCCCAACATGATTATATTAGGAGTTGGAGACTTTGGGAAATTCTTACAGGTGGGAATTAGTGCCTTATGAAAAACATCCCACAGAGCTTCCTGGCCCATCTGCCATGTGAGAACATAGCAAGATATTATAGTCTGGCACCCAGAAAAGAGCCCCTCACCTGACCACACTGACACTCTGGTTTTGGACTTCCTGTCTCCAGAGCTATGAGAAATAAATTTTTGTTATTTATAAGCTACCCAACCTTGCTATTTTGTCATAGCAGCCTGAATGGACTAAGACACATGGTATTAAAATAACTATTACGAAGGAAGAATACATACAGTGCAATAAAAGCAAAAATACATTAATTTCAGATTGGCAAAAGAGGAGTTGGCTTTGAGAAGTTGTTGACACAAATTCCGTCTTATCAAGTAGGCATTAGAAGATGATGGCAGGGTAGGTGGGCTCGTTTGTAAAAAGCACCAGCAGTTAGGCCATTTGGCATGTCTGTAGTTCTCTTTCAAGTCTTCAAGTCTGAATTACTTATTCTATCACAATAATTTGATCCTATCCTTAGAGTGACCAATTCCAGAATTACTCAACTAGCATCTTAACTGGACTTTAAAAGTCTAAAACTAAATATCTATAAGATTTGCACTGTATTTTCAAAGTTGTGTGACACTACATTGGAACATAAACTTTAAAATTCTTTATTCAGAATTGGTAACATTAGTTTAAAAGAAGTATAGTCTTTAGTTAGCATTTCTCTCTGATAGAATATCTTGAAATACTACTTATCAAAAAACTTGAATGTAAAACAGTTATATTCAGTGATTAAATCGGTGGGCAAAGATACTCCAGTATGCAAGATGAATATCAGAGGTTTAGTTATAGAGCCCATCTTGTTGCCTTATATTTGTGTTTACTTTATAAGAATATAATTTATTATTTTTTCAAGGTGATAACACGTGCTCTTTATTTTTCTTCGTAGATGTTGTTTTTTTAATTTCCTAAACTTTTTATTATGTAATAAATCCAACACAGAGATGAGAATTAATAATAAAATATAGGAAAACTCTGTGCAAAAGAGAAAATTTTGCAGATATGCAAATCTTGTCAATAAATGACAAATTTCAAGTTTAATAAGCTGCTTGTCAAAACCAGTCTACTAAAAAATGCTAAATTAGATCTTAATAAAAGTGAAAGTAGATCATAAACCACTGTCTTTCCTTGCAGTATAAAACCTTCTCTTTTAAACACAATATGATGAAACATAATAAAACAAAGTAAAAAATGGCATTGAAAGTGCTAGTAATGTTTCTTTCCTAGCAGGCAAACGAGTATTTCTAGTATTTGTAATGTTTGGCTCATGGCAAGGTCAATTTCATCTTTTGGGGTGTCAGAAAAGTGAAATAAATAATAAATAAATCTTACTACTTCTATCTCTAGAGTGATATATATATATATTGCCTAAGTTCACTGAAATATATTTGATTTTTATTTCTAACTAAGCTTTCTTTATATACACATGTAATTTTAAAATGTTTTATATGATGACTTGATTTGAATTATATGCCATTTAGATTGTGTTGCTCTTTTTTTAACGTGTTTTCATTAATTTTAATTTTTGATCTATGATAACTTTGTAGCTCTTCTCTTTGATAGTTTTTGTAGATTAAACATTTATATTCTTTTCAGTTTCCATTTCTTACATATTCTCATTCTCAAGCAATTGAAGGAAGGCAAATGGGATGCTGTAGCCTCTTTTACAAATTATAATTTGTATTCTTCGTTGATAGTATTGCAAATAAAAGAATAATATATGAACTGGGGCGCCTGGGTGGCTTAGTCGGTTAAGCGTCCGACTTTCACTTAGGTCATGATCTCACGGTTCGTGGGTTCGAGCCCCGCGTCGGGCTCTGTGCTGACAGCCAGCTCAGAGCCTGGAGCCTATTTCAGAGTCTGTATCTCCCTCTCTCTGACCCTCCCCTGCTCACGCTGTCTCTCTCTCTCTCTCTCCTAGAAATAAATAAAAATATTTAAAAAAAAAAAAGAATAATATATGAACTATGACTAAATGCAGATTTATGGGTATAATTTCAAAGCATGCCATTATTTAATCTTTTTATTTGCTATGTAATCTCTTTCTTACTTATCTTGTGTGTATCTTTTGGTCCTATGTTAACAAAATCTATTTTCCTTTCAATTCTTTTGTTGAGCTACTTTCCATTTCTCTATATTGTACAATATTATTAGCAGAAACAAATTAAGTTTTTTTATTATTATGGAAGTAAAGTCTTTATTTCAGAGTGTATTTCATGAGAGTGTAAGCATTTTTGTCTTATTATTGACTTGAAAATAGGTTTGCTTCTCATGAAAAGGACTTTCTGTCTTATCAGTATTTATTAAACATATCGTGCATTGTTGTCTCCATAAATCTAACACTTTTTGTTTTATAGATCTTATATTCTTCTTACAGAACTATCAAAAAGTGTATTATGATTCTTAATATGAATCTTAAGAATAATGAGTTATAGGGGCACCTGGGTGGCTCAGTTGGTTAAGTGTCTGACTTCAGCTCAGGTCATGATCTCACAGTTCGTGGGTTTGAGCCCCACGTTGGGCTCTGTGCTGACTGCCAGCTCAGAGCCTGGAGGCTTTTTCAGATTCTGTGTCTCCCTCTCTCTCTGACCCTCCCCTGCTCACGCTGTCTCTCTCAGAAATAAATAAAAAACATTAGAAATAAAGATTAATGAGTTATAAAATAAGTAGCAATTTTCATATTACTTAGAACTGTTTTCTCCCTACTACATCACTTTTTGGTATAAAACCTTTTAGTACAAAATATGTATTTTATATGTATTTGTATTTCATATTCTAATTGGATATGTGATCTCCCAGATTTAGAATCTCATTTGAGTATTAGACAAGAAAACAAATGTCATAATGGACCAGTCTTAAATTATGCAAATAAGAATGCAAGGAAATCAGTGATAAAAGAGCATATATTCATAAAAATAATTCTATCCATTGGTTACTTCATGTATAGTAGCACCTTACTTATCAGTTCTTATAATTAGTGGTTAAGGTGTTGGGCCACCCAGAATGGGTGAGCAGCAATAAATGGAAAGCAGCAGTAAACTCAAAATTTTGTACTGTAAAATTGCCAGTCCAGACTAATATTTCTGCCACTAGATGTAAGTTGGCTAGAAGTTGACACAGACATGTAAATTGATTGGTAGTTGATCAATGTTAAGCTTCAAATTGAGTGTTAAGAGTCTTAGTTAGTGCTGGGGCACCTGGGTGGCTTAGTTGGTTAAGCGTCTGACTTTCGCTTGGGCCATGATCTCGCGGTTCCTGGGTTCGGGCCCCGCGTCGGGCTCTGTGCTGACTGCCAGTTCAGAGCCTGGAGCCTGTTTCAGTCTGTGACTCCCTCTCTCTCTGACGCTGCTCACGCTGTCTCTCTCTCTCTCTCCTAGAAATAAATAAAACATTTAAAAAAAAAAAAGAGTCTTAGTGCCTTCCACTCACTGAAGTGAAGAAAGAAAATAAAACAGGAACATTTCTGAAAGGTGAAGAGAACTTGTATCTGAGTCTCTTTTGCAACTCATACCAATTGTTATGGATTCTAAATGTTTGCTTTTAAGTCTAATTTTTACTTCTTTAGTAAAACAAATAAGGGTTCATTTTCTTAGCACTAAGTCTCATAAAACATAGGCAAGCTCTAATTCTTAGTTATTTGCCATTTTCAAAGTGACTATGATTGCTTTCTCAAATCCATTTTTATTATAAAATTAGGGGACACTTGTGTGTCTCTGATCTATTGTGAAACCATAGCTAGAGAATTAGAAATTGTATGGCTACCCTGAAAGTGCACTTTATAAAATAGTATGAGTCTGGAGAGTACTTGGCAGAATTAGGTTTAAACCCCCTGTTATTAAAAACTTTTAAGCAAATTCTTTTAAGTCTTTTTAGGTAGACAACATAGTCTAATGCTTAAATTCATGGATTTTAGACTAGACTGATGTGATTTACATCCTGTTTTAACTGTGTACCTTTAAGTAAGATACTCTCCTCCCAGGAAAGGGGAAAGGGAGTTGTCCAAAGTATCATAGGCCCCAGCCTACAGATGGACAGAGCTAATGGAGGAGGGAAAAAGTTTACTCTTAAATTAACTCTGTAGTTTGATTACTAGTACTTCTCTAGACTTAAGAAATATTTAACATACACTGTGCTTCAGAAATGAAACAGATTTTTGTTTTCCTTTAGTTGCTTATTTGGTTTTTTTTAAATAAAAGAGATCAGAAAAGTCTTGAGGACTGTGCTTATTATCATTGAAATCAAGTTAAAACCATACCATTAATTCCTTAAAGGAACAGTGGAAGCAAAACTAAAATTGTTTTCTGATTACTGATCTATGTCTTGAGTTTTTGCAATAACAGCTATATGCAGATTTTGCAAGGATAGAGCCACTATATTGAAAACTCCTTCAATCCACTGTAAATATGGAACGTTACTGAATGCAACTTAGTAAGTACATATAAAGAGGTGCTATTCCCTAACTTGAAGAACTCTTCCTGATATCCTCCTATTTTATTTACTTCTGCCTAACCCCAATCATATTAAGATTCTCTTAAAATGGTGTTCTACATTTGCTAAGTATTGTATTCCTATATTAAAAACAATGATAATATTAATAACATTAAATATAATAAATATGGTTAAAATACCTCAGGGATCTGTGTGAAACAAATCTTAGTTTTCAGACTAGTTGAAATAATTCTCTGTGGTTCACTAGTTATAATTTGTCCAGTCCAGTTTACCACAGGAAATTACAGTTCCATATTAGTTACTGCGATCCTTCTACTTATCCTGTGAGTAGACAAAGGGCGTATGGATAAAAATAAATGATAGCAATCTCTTCACCTTCAATGAGTCTTAAACATTTTACAAATTATGGACAATTGTGTGAGATATACTAGACAATCAATACCAAATTATATTACTTTTTCTTGCATTTGGTGATGAGCTTACCTAACTACTTGGTTTATATTATTATTTACTGAAGAAATAGTCTACTATAGGCAACATATGCATGTTGCTTTTTTATAGGAAACATAACATAATATGTCACTTTAAGCTAGTGGAAATGTTGGGGGCATTATAAAAAGTAACATGTAAAGCTTCAGACACAGAACTTCACACATTGAATGTGCTTTGTAATCTTCCCTCATTCTTAAGATTCTAGTTTGGATTTCTATGGAAGATTCTTTGCTTTGTGAACTTAAACATCTTCTAATGTATATCACCTACCTGAAATATACCATGTCAGCAATATTTGAAAAATATGATTCAAACTATGAAGGTCATAGAGGTGAATGTCACAACTAGAATGAGTTTTTCTCTTCATATAAATAATTCCCTTGCACTCATACCTTTCTAAGATCATTGTTACATTATAATTTCTGATTTATCGTAATTATCCACAGAGATCTCTAACAGCAAAGGAAGAGACAATTCACATAACTGTGGTTATCAAGACCATGGAAGAATGTGGCCTAAAAGCCACATGGCTTTCAAATATTCAGGACAACTGTCTAAATGTTAAATATCTTCTTCAAGATTCATCTATGATTTTTCTTTAAACCCTCCAGAAGTCAATAAAATTTAGAAAACTAAATACTTGACAATAAGCTTATCTGTACAAATTACCTCTATATATCTACTATCATAATATAATGACTTTTTATATTCCAATTATGCATTATTCTCATTTGCTAATTATTAATTATGTATACTGACATCTTACTCCTGTGGTAGCTTCTGTGTAGCGTATACAATTGTGAAAATAATTCAAGGGGGATGAGGGAATCAAAACAAAAAAATTACTAATATTTTCATAACTCAATTTCTTAAACATAAATGCATTTGAATATATATAATCAATTTATTGCTTTTTTAAAAGGTGTACTTCTCTATCAGCCTGTGGGTGAAGCCATATGATAATACAAATAATTGAGATTTTTAAAGAATAGTTATTTTGATAGAGGATCTTTTAAGAACAACATTACTGGGGCACCTGGGTGGCTCAGATGGTTGAGTGTCCAACTTCAGCTCAGGTCATGATCTCACAGTCCATGGGTTTGAGCCCCACATCAGGTTCTGTGCTGACAACTCAGAGCCTGCTTCATATTCTGTCTCTCTCCTTCTCTGCCCCTCCCCTGCTCATGCCTTCTCTGTCTCTCAAAAATAAATAAACATTAAAGAAATTTAAATCTAGTTTGTCTGACATATGTATGGCTATTCCAGCTTTCTTTTGACAACCGTTACCATGATAGATGGTTCTCCATCCCCTTACTTTCAAGCTAAAGGTGTCTTTAGGTCTAAAATAAGTCTCTTGTAAACAGCATATAGATGGGTCTTGTTTCTCATACCCTCTGTGTTTTGATTGGAGCATTTAGTCCATTGACAGAGTGAGTATTGCAAGATATGAATTTAATGCCATTGTGTTGCTTTTAGAATTGGAGTTTCTGGTCATGTTTTCTGGTCCTTTGGAGTCCTTGTTGCTTTTGGTCATTTTTTGTTTTGTTTCATCTTTTCTCCCCTCAGAGAGTCCCTTTTATTTTTTTTTATTTTATTTTATTTTATTTTTTTTACAAATAGTTTATTGTCAAATTAGTTTCCACATAACACTCAGTGCTCATCCCCACAAGTGTCCTCCTCCATGCCCATCTCCCCTCCCCCCCACATCCATCAGTCCTCAGTTTTTGTCAGCATTCAAGAGTCTCAGAGAGTCCCTTTTAAAATTTCTTGCAGTGCTTGTTTAATGGTCACGAACTCCTTAGTTTTTGTTTGTCTGGGAAACTTTTTATCCCTCCTTCTATTTTGAATGGTAGCCTTGCTGGATAGAGAATTCTTGGCTGTATATATTTCCAATTCAACACATTGAATATATCCTGCCACTCCTTTCTGGCCTTTCTAGGTTTTATGGATAAGTCTGCTGTGAACCTGATCTGTCTTCCCTTATAAATTAAGGAGTTTTTTTTCCTTTCCTGATGTCATAATTCTTTCCTTGCCTGTGTATTTTGTGAATTTGATTATGATATGCTTTGGTGATGGTTGTTTATTGTTGAATCTAATGGGAGTTCTCTGTGTTTCTTAGATTTTGATGTCTATGTCCTTCCCCACATCAGGAAAGTTTTCTGCTCTAATTTGCTCACATAAAATTTCTCCTTTATCTCTCTCTTCATCTTGTGGGACTCCTGTGATTCATATGTTACTCCTTCTTAATAAGTCACTGCATTCTCTAAGTCTTGTATCATAATCTTTTTGCCTTTGTTTCCTTCTTTTTTTTTCTGCCTCAGTATTCTCCATAAATTTATCTTCTTATCACTGATTCAGTGATTCTTGCTGTCCATCCTTGCTGTCGTGGCACCTATTTGACATTGCATCTCAGTTACAGCTTTTTTAATTACAGCTGACTTCTTTTATATTTGCAGAAATAGATTCTCTGGTGTCTTCTATACTTTCAACCCAAGCTAATATTCTTTTTATCGTGCTTCCAAATACTAGTTCATATATCTTACTTATATCTGTTTTGTTTAAGTTCATGGCTCTCATTCCTTCTATTCTTTCTTTTGGGGTAAATTCCTTCATTTTGTCATTTTGGAGTAATTAAAAATTAATAAAGTAAAAACTAAAAAAGAAATAAAGATAAAACAAAAAAATCAAATAATGGGAGTTAGATCCTAGGTGTTTTTCAGTCTGCTTGTTGAAAGAAGCTTGATAGAATAGAGAAAAAAAGGGGAAAGGAAAGAAAAAAGTGAAAACAAACTTTAAAAGTTAAATATATATATTAAAATATAAAATAGAATAAAAATAAAATAACATAGAAAATTAAATAGAATTAAAAATTTTAAAAAGAAAATAATGTAAGAAACATAAGTTTTGCTCTTTCTATGTCCAAGAAAGAGAAAGAAAAGAAAGAAAAAAATAATTTGAGCAAAACAGAAGCAAAAAACAAAACAAAACAAATAAATGAACCAGCAAACAAAATGACACCCGAATGAAGTTACATCCAGTTTTCCTTAGACCTGAAACTATGAAGCCTTCTATAGTCTGTACACTAAACAAGTGGAGTGACTTGTGCTGGTCTTCTGGGGAATGTGCTGGGAGTGTGCACTTTGTCAGGGCTTTGTGTAATGGGTTCATTCTCCACTAGGTGGCACTGCTTAGCTTGCTGGGGTGGATCACGTGCTCCTGTGCATGCACATGTGTGGGAGAAGTGGAAATGGCTTCACCCACCTCCCTAGTGTCTGGAACAGGAACCTCTCACCAGCCAGCAATCAAGCATCCTTACTTTGTCTTAGGTCTCCATCCACTCCCTTCCTTTACTGTGTCCATGTCCAAGTTGTCCACTTGCCAGGCAGCACCTTCTTCAGAAGTAGTGGTGTTTCAAAACCCCACAGTTCAGAGACTCCTGTGGCTTGGACCCACAGCGACTCTCTGGGGGAGGGTTTTGCTGAGCAATAACCAGGTGCTGACTTGCCTCAGAAAGTGTTCATAGAATCCTGCACCAGCAGAGGTTCAGAGATTATGATAAATCACAACACACAGCCCGCGCCAAGTTTCACCACATTCTGGTGTCTTTGTCCCAATACCAGCAAACATGGCTGCTCTCTTGGTCCACTGGGACCTTTGCCTGTGGGGAGACTGTCTGGCCTCCAGTGGAGTGTTGTCACTCTTTCTCTCTCTTTCTCTCCAGCTACTTTTAGGAGGAATGCTTTTCTTGAATGATCCTGATGTGCCACACTCTCACCCTTTCTCTTTCTATGTCTTCTATCTGTGAAAAGGGCTTTCTACCCTTTGCAGCTTTTCTCTCCTGGAGTTCACATCTCCACATCATGCACCTCTCCTGTTCTGTGGCTCAAGTTATGCAGATTGTTTTGTTTATCCTCAGATCAATTTCCTAGGTGTTCAAAATGGTTTGGTGCTGATCTAGTTGCATTTCATGGATGAGACAAGCTCAGGGTCTCCGTGCTGTTCTGCCATCTTAACTCCTCTCCTAGGAAATAAGTTTAGAAAATGTTGTTTGCCGATCTAAGTCAGGTTAATAGTGGTTATTGGCGGGGCACCTGGGTAGCTCAGTCGGTTAAGCCTCTGACTTCGGCTCAGGCCATGATCACACGATTTGTAGGTTCGAGCCCCATGTCAGGCTCTGTGATGACGGCAGCTCAGAGTCTGGAGTTTGTTTCAGATTCTGTATCTCCCCATCTCTCTGGCCCTCCCCTGGTCACGCTGTCTCTCTCTCTCAGAAACAGATTTTTAAAAAAAAAATTAAAAAAAGTTTTAAAAAATGGTTATTGGCGAAGAACTAAGTAAAATTCCCATTTTTATATTTAAAAACACAACTAGTATTTGAAAATCTCTAAGTATCTGAATGATTTATTAGATTTATTATAATCAGCTGTTTTATTTTATTAAAACCTAATATTTCAGAAACTTTATTTTGTTTTCCAGTATTCTCAAAGCACCGTTTTTGGTTTTTTTTTCTTACGTTTTCCAAAACTGACCTGAAATTGATAAATGGACAGATTATAAAACAAATTATAAAATAACTAAATTAAAAATTTCAAGCTTTCTTTCTCATGATATTGAGAAAAATATGATTCAGAAAACACAATAAATATTACCCATTTTCTTCTAGCAAATAACTTTTATAATAAACATTAAAGACTAAAACTTAGATTGTATCCCTCTAACACAAAATTATGTTCAGAGTAAATTAAAAATTTGGTAAATAGATTTTTATAGGGCTGGTTAAATATTATAAAATACAACACTATCTAAATTTTTAAAACTCATTGGCATTATATAAAATTTGCAGCCATACATAGAATTATTCAATCATAAATATGTCTCTTTTTTTAATTGAATCTGAAATTAGGATAGTTGTCACCAAAATAGCTTTTGTTTAGATTAATATCCATAGTAATATACTTTGTATCTCTTGCTTGGTTAATAGAAAATTTAGTCAAAAAATAAATTAATGTTAGAATGTTTATAATGGTAAAGTTGTTTGAATAAGGCTAGACTTTCCTCAAATGATAATTTTAAAGTCTTGACAGAGTTTTACATTTGAATTTTAAATATACATAAGTACTTAAAAGTACTAAAGAGTGAATAAAATTAAGCTGAAACAGGAAGGGGTTTGACCCCTAAATGAAGGAAAATGCATCCGGTGAAATTAACATACATATATTTTCCCCTGGGGTACTGTCCTCTTTTTATAGCCGAGGGCAGTAAGCCACAGACCTATTGGTTTAAGATATAATATGGATGTTGTAGCTGTCAAAGTAGCTGGAAATTAGGGTAGGAAATACTAGAAAGGGTCAAGTAAAATACAGAATGATGAATAAAATGTGAAAAAAAAAGACAAAGTGAGCAAAATAAAGAATGAAAAAGGGTACATTCACAGGTAGAATGAAAGAAAGATAGGAAGGTAGGAAGTGGAGGGCAATATTTAAAAAATAGTACCAGCTTGGTGCCTCGGTGGCTCAGTTGGTTGAGTGTCCAACTCTTGATTTTGGCTCAAGTCATGACCCAAATGGTCATGGGATAGAGCCCTGCCTGAGATTCTTTTTCTCACTCCTTCTGCCCCTCTACCCACCCTAAAATTAAAAAAAAAATAGTAGTAACAGAAAATAAAAAGTAGTTAGAAACAAATAAATATGCACATCAAAACATGGAGTCATCTTAAAGCCAGTGTTTAGTAAATCAAATTTAGAATGCAAAGGTATTCTATAGCTTAGTAATAGTTAAGTGGAAAACACACAGAGAAGCAGTGTGGATGGATGGATAGATGGATGGAAGAATAGATGGATAGATAGGTGATAGATTGATGGACTTTTTAGGATCATATATCAAATATATTCTAGGAAATCCTTGTATTAAAAAGCATGAAAAGAAGTAAAAGTTAAAACAAGCATAGAATGAAATTAGGAAGAGGACTAACGTGATTATAATGCCCTGTGCACTGATGTATAGGAGTAACTCAAATCCCAGATCATGAGACTATAGTATAAAATAAATGATATTTCAAATCAAATTTGAATTACTGTTTCACTGAGCAGTAACCCTATGTTTGTCCTCCAACCCTTACAACAACGCTGTAAGGTAGTTATTGTCGTAGTCTTGCTAGGGTGTTTGCAGACATCTGTGTGTTAGAAGATGGGAGAGGGACAATAAAGTATCCCCCTCACTGAGGAGGCATTAAAAAATGTTTTTAATGTTTATTTATTTTTGAGAGAGACAGACACAGAGTGCAAGTGAGGGAGGGGTAGAGAGAGAGGGAGACACAGAATCTGAAGCAGGCTCCAGGCTCTGAGCTGTCAGCACAGAGCCCAATGTGGGGCTTAAACTCATGAACTATGAGATCATGACCTGAGCTGAAGTCAAATGCTTAACCAATTGAGCCATCAGGCACCCTGGAGGCATTTTAAGATTAGAAAATGAAGATCTGACTCCACATAGTTTACTCAGGGTAATGTACAGATAGGGAGGATCAACTGGACAGTGATTCAGCTGTGCTTTTATTCACAAAATCTAGACCTCAGTCCACACATTTTACAGAGCAAGGAGACACATGGAGGGGAAAGGTAGTGAGATCAAAGAATTCACATGCATCTCAAAGGGCTTGCATGCACCTAGTTGACAGCTAACCTATAATTAGATCTTGTGGCACAACCACCTGTGCATCAGGAAGGGTAAAGATTATATTATCTGTAACAGATTCATGGGAGGGTAAAACAGGCCTTTCCCCATCCTGGCCTTGGAGGCATTTGTAAGATTTATGTATTACTCTCCAAGGAGCCTGGAACAGATAGACCCAAGAGAGATCATCCATTGAACATTTGGTAAATAAAACTTTGTAGAAGGAAAGGAAATACTTTCTCTTTGGTGGTAAACATTTTCACAATAATGTCAGGTTAATTCATATGAGATATGGATATTCTGAGGCTGCAGGCTAGGAGGAACTAAACTATTGGTTCATGTGATTAATACCATTAATAACTTCTATTGTTTCCTTATTCAGACAATCACAGTGCTACTTTGTACTACATGCTTTCTTTCCATTACAGTGCCCTGAATAGAAAAAATCAGCTGAGTTCAAAAGCCCAGTACTAATCAGAACAATTTCCCTATAGAATTTGTTGGTTTGTAGTATGGAAGATACTAAGTTTTCAAATATGTTTACAGTCTCATGTGAAGGAGTACAATAATAAATCTAATTAAAAATTTTGTAGATAAAGATGTATATGAATTCTTTAGTATGAAGTGTCTTATTTATAAAATAATCAAAAAGTTTAAAAAATAAATGTATATACTAATGATGGTATATACTGATGTGTATTGATGTAATTAATATGAAAATACATATTTCAGGTGGATATACATAGAAAATTGTATTATTTTTGTCGTTCTCTGATATATTTCAAGCACTGTTGTACCACCTACTTATATAGACTGCAAACATCAAGACCTAAATGTATAAAATTCTGCAATAATTCCTCCAATAGTAAGGATGGTAATAAGTGTATACCAGTTGTATGCACCAAAAATATAATACTCAAAATGCATGTTAAAGTGCTAAAGTATGTAAAAATACTTAAAAATTAAGTATAAAGATGATATGCATGCCTATATTATTCAAATTAGCAAAACAAATAAAAAAGTTAACGATATATAATTATAGTTCTAAATATTTTGTTGGGTAGCCATCACAAAGATCACATTCTTTTTAATATAGTAAAAGAAGCAGCATTAGATTTATAAATATTCATAATTATTTTAAAAGTTAGTTAATTTTTACAAAATTTGAGTCCCTTCTTTATTTATGAAACCACTCCATGAATTCACTTTCCAGTTCCACCTTACTTGCTACTTAACTAAAGCATATTAATATGCAGCCATTGTTTTTATTAAGTACTTGCCTTTTTTAAAATTAAGACTAATTTTTTAGAGCACCTTTAGCCTCTCAACAAAACTGAGAGGAAGGTACAGAGATTTCCCATATATCTCCTGTCCCCACATATGCATACCCTCCAGATATTCAACATCCCCCATGACAGTGGTACATTTAGTAAACCTACATTGACACATCACCATCACCCAAAAGCCCCAGTTTACATTGCAGTTCCCTCATGGTGGCATATATTCTGTGGCTTTAGATAAATGAATAATGACATATATCCATTATTATAGAATCATACAGATTCTAAAAATTCCCTGTAATATGCCTACTTATTCACCCTCCCCAAGAGCTTGACTTTTAAAATGTTTCATTTTTCTCAGAGCCTAGAATGTACTAGTTATCAACAAGATAACTACTACTTATTAGCTAATAATTTGTCTCAGACAATATGCTCAGTAAAGTACATGCAATAACTTTTTTTTCCACCATATCCCTATGAGGCTGGTTTCATCATTGTCATCAGTCGTCGTCATTATCATCATCATCAGTTAAATTTATTTAATATAAAATCAAGGTAGTTAATATTCAATGTAGTCTTGGTTTCAGGAGTAGAACCCAGTGATTCATCCCTTACATATGACACCTGGTGCTCATCCCAAAACATTCCCTTCTTAATGCCCATCACTCATTTAAACCATTCCCTTACCCACCTCCCCTGTAGCATTGCTGTTTGTTCTCTGTATTTAAACAATTTCTTATGGTTTGCCTCCTTCTCTGTTTTATTATCTTATTTTTCTTTCCATTCCCCTATATTCATCTGTTGTGTTTCTAAAATTCCACATATAAGTGAAATTATGTATCTATCTTTCTCTAACTTATGAAATTGAGCCATATGAAGATGTTTTATAACACGCATAAAACCAAATAAGCTTAAAAGCAACTGAGCCTTAAAAGATTTGAATTAATTCTTTTGACTCCAATGTTAAGCTTTTAACATTACACCTACTTCTATGCCAAAATATATTACAAACATTTATTTTGTCTAGACAGTGGAAGAAACTCTGATGCCACAGTAGCCAAGTCATCCATCTCTAAGGTTAGAACACAAAAGAGATTTCTTAATTAATAACTTTTTACTTAGCAGGAGTGCCCTATCTTCATGGAAGCCTGTGAGTTTAGCTTTTTATGTAATATCCCTAACCCTCTCTAGCTAATAATGCATATTTTTGCCAAGTACTGTGAAGTTACATTTAAGTAAAGTACCTTTCAGAAACTTTCCATCCAGCTGTTTTTCTAAATTTTTTTTTTTTAATATATTGAATGGACAGTGTTGGGAGAGCAACCTACAGAAGGGAGTTAGCCTCTCCATCCAGTTTTTAAGAAAATAGAAAATTCAATAAATATAACTTGAGCAGAAACACATGTTCTTTTTAGAGTTATGTTACAAAAAGATATTAATAAAACTCTCAAGCAAACTTAATTTCATACATCTTGTAGGTTGTGATGAAGTTTGTGTATTTAACACTGTTCTAGGAATAAATTAAAAATTCCATTTCTTCTGTTATTGCCAAAATATTGAGAGGAAAATACAAAGAAACATCAATGCTGTAATAGTATGATCATAAGGAATCCGAGTAAAAACTAAACAAAGACAGGCAGTCAAGGAGTTTACATACAGTCTGTGGGGCATTTCATATTGAAATGACTTACTAAAGATATGATGGAAATAACTTCCCTTAAGTTACCTAGAGAGAGCCTGGAAATCTATATATATTTCTTTATCAACTGAAAGGACACTTTTGAGAATAAAAGGGGGCACTATTAAGAATAACACTGGGATGACAGTCATGCAGCAAGAGTGTTCATAGGCAAACCTTGATCTTTGATCATCCTACTTTAATGTATACATACATTAGGTAGTTGGAGGTCTCAATCTGGAGTCTCTTGTATAGTTGGTGGTCTCAATCTGGAGTCTCTTCTGTGTTCTAGTTGAGTAGAATGTCTGACATATACCACACCAGAGATCTTTATATTTACAGAGTAAATGTTTTTTCTTTGTAATCCATGCATTGTAAAGATAAGCCCTCTAAGAATACCCAACATAATTCCAAAATTAAACTTCTTTGTTATTAGTTACAGAGAAAAACAACAATTTCATGCTTCGTACAAAATCCCATGGATCCAGAAATCCAAAATCCCATACAAAGTCCCAAGAGTGGACTTATTTACCGTTTGGTATATAAGTCTATTGTTGGAGTAACCAAGAGGAAGCTTATATGCAGTTGTACTGAATTGTTACCAAAATAATATGCACTTGAAAGATTATAGCAGTGAAAAAATTTGAGTCAGTAGTGTCAAGTGTTTAGGATAAATTTTTAACAACAGGCCTAGAATTTCAGAGTAAAAAGGTATCTTAAAACCAGGCTAACAGTTTTAATTTATAATTAAGTGAACTAAAGTTGTGTTTCTTTTTTAAGTTTATTTATTTGAGGGAGAGAAAGCAAGTGTGAGAGAGAGTGGGGGAAAGACAGAGAGAGGGAGAAAGGATTCCAAGCAGGCTCCACAATGTCAGTGTGGAGCCTGATGCAAGAGCTCCATCTCATGAGATAATGACCTGAGCCAAAATCAAGAGCCCGATGCTTGTACAACTAGATCACCCAGGCATTCCAAGCAAACTAAAGTTTTAATCGATTACATGATTTACCAAAATGAAAGAAAAATGATGAAGAGCTTACTAATCTTGACACTGTACATTCAGTGCTCATTCTACTACAGAAGACTATTCTGAATTAAGCGTAGTGTCTATAATCTTAATTTGCTTTTGTCCTATTTCATCGTGAGGAAGTAATAACTAAGGATCTGAATGTTTCATACTCTATATTTTGTTAGTCCCCTCCATCTCTCTCTTGTAAATAAAGGGGCATTAGCTCACTATAACCCCAGACAGAATTTCCTTTCATGCTTATGGTCTCTATAAGTAGAAAAGGTTAACTTTTAAAATTCTACAAGGATCTGAACAACATTGGTCTGTTTTGAGAACAAAGGATTCCACAAAATATAATGATAGAATACAGAGTAAACACAGGAGAATTAAATGTTAAAGTTCAAATGCTGTAATTTCAAGCTATTGATCAATGGTAATTTTTGTCACCTCTGGGTTAGTTCACTGGCATTTGGCAAACAAACAAGTTAGGTTAAATATGAATGATTAATATTAAAGTAACTCAGTTACATACAATAACTTAATTATTTTAATTTTCATAGATTTACTAAGCCAGTATTTTCTCTTTTATTCCCCCATGGTTGGTCTACACTTCTAATCCATCCATTCATTTGTTTGTTTTTGGAAAATGATATTGTCTCTAATTAGGACAGAGCTAGAAGAAGAAGATTTAATTAGGAAAGAGCTAGAAAAACAACTATCTTTAAATGAACCACCTGCTAAAAAATTCAGATCAAATTTCATCTTTCCAAAGGTATGATTAACTATCAAATCATACTCGTATTAAGACATTATAGCAAAAATACTATCGTTTGACCAGTTTTTATTTCTCAAAGACAAGTATGTTGTACTTTTTATCTACTACTTTGAAACATTATAAGCTAAAGTTATCAATTAATTAAAATATATTAATATTCTTCAGTTAAAATGTCATAGTCTTTTGCATGTAAAAGTCTATATTTACACTATATATGTATATATATACATACACACACAAACATAAAGTGATCTGATATTTGAAAAGTGATTTAGAAGTATTTTAAAGATTTCCTTAAAGCTATAAAAATTGTCAGTTATATTGGTTTTTGATATATTTTCCATGATAATTTGGCCATCTTTGATACTGCATATTTTATTTCTAACTGTAGTGAAATTTAAAAAGGTCAATATTAAAATTCACATAGAACTTAAGGGAGTACTTGGGGTGCTTGGATGGCTCAGTCAGTTCAGCGTGGAGCTGTTGATTTTGGCTCAGGTTATGTTCTCATGTTTCATGAGTTCAAGCCCTGCATAGGGCTCTGCACTGAGCACACAGAAATTTCTTGGGATTCTCGTTCTCCCTCTTTCTCTCCCCTTCCCTCATGCTTGTCTACACATTCTCTCTCTCTCAAAATAAATAAATAAACTTAAAAAAATGTAAAGGAACTTACAAAATACAAACCTGGGTTAACACGTGAATGAATTTATTTTGAAGTTGGAAATGAAGTAAAAAATCTTTTTTATTTCACTTAACATGGTCCTGTTTATGAATCCAAAGTAACTTAAACAAGTTTAATGTAAGTATGAGGGACTAACCCAACTGCTGCTTTTACTTCAAATCCACAGTGGTGGGCCACATGAATGGCTCGGTTGGTTGAGACTCTCACTCTTGATTTCAGCTCAGTTTGTGATCCCAGCATGGTGGGATTGAGCCCTATATCAGGTTCCTCCTGTGCTCGCTCATTCTCCTTTCTTAAAACAAAACAACAACAACAACAAAAAAAACCCCAACCGGTTTCAAATCCACAATCAGGGCTTCACTGAAGCTTTTAGTACTTCTGTTCTTCTTTTACTTCCTTTTTTGTTGTTCTTTTTTCCTGATGATGTCCCTGAAGGATAGTTATCTGCAAGAGAAGGAAGTAGACATGCCCCTTCCAAATGGACCTCTCAGAAAGCAAAGTCTTTGACCTACAGGAATGTTTTGTGATTACAAATCCACCACACTTCAAGGTGCGGTGCATTTTTGCATTTGATAGACTTCTAAATTTATTTAAATAAAACACATGTTAACAAGTAATCAGACTTCATTAGGATTCTTCACTAGGATTCAGAAGCCTATGAATATGTAACCCCTTTATAAAGATTTTGACATCATAAACAAAGGGATAATCAGATTATCTTGGTGAGAAATGTTTTCCTGTTTATGTGTTGAATAGTTGTTACCAGTGCCAATTTCCATTCTTTCTTCTGCTTCCTAACCTTTTACATATAAATGCATACATGCACACATAACAGGCAGACATGGTTGTGTATCATTTGATCCTTCCCTAGATTCCTGTGAGGAAGAGAGTATTTACAAAGAAAAATTTAGTTCACAGTAACTGAATTTTTTAAAAAATCTCATCATCTAAAGTTCAGCTAAAAGAAAGAATGATTACAATGATGTACTAAAGAAGTCACTACTTATATGTTGATTCCAAATGTGTCCATCACCTTCAATAGCACATATCCCACAAAATAGATAGTAAGATATTGGAAATAATAGATTTGGATACTTCTCTTTTGAAGCATATCATATTTAAATCAATATTTTCATCTTAAAGTGTTTGATTTTCCCTGGTCTTCAAAACTATCGGTTAAAAAGCACAGGTTTAAGTGTCTAGTCATTCCTGATTCGGTTGAAAAGGAGCATGTATCCTTTCTCCATAATGCCCATCTTCTGTATATCAGAGTTCCCAGGACACGTACATTGTGTTGGATACATTTGGATAATTATAGCTTTATATTTAATTATCAATGTGGACTATAACCTGAGAAAATGAAATTATATAATAAGAGTGAGGGTTAATTTTTATCACAAAATGTCATGGCCAGTAAGCAGAAGTACCCAAAAAGGACTAAATACCAAAAACAAAAAACAAAAACTGCTGCCCAATTAGGTTTTTGTAAATCACTATTTGTTATGTAGCCCTCTGGTTATTCCAAAAAAGAAATTGGTTAAAATAAGAAAATTCAAAAGTCTTCTATATTGCAGGCCATTTATAAATTAAAGCCTTAAAACAACAAATGTGCAAATTGTTATTTATTTATTTAATAACTAGTTATAAAAATCACTAGAAAACTTTCAGAGTAACTGACAAGAAATATTAAAGCTATTAATATGTGTGCATGACTATACATATCATTCATTTGTGTATATACATATATACATACATATAAATCTATCTATATACATATGGTCATAGTCTTTTGTTCAAATGTCACAGCTGAAAGAGAGAGAGAGAGAAAAAGGGAACTGTAATTCTACTGATACTTGATACATTATCCACACATGGGAATTTTGCCACAGAATCTTCAGGTGGGTATCCTTGAGTCTCTGTTTTAGTATCTGTTTTCCTAAGTGGTAATATCTAGTAATTTTATGTTTATATTTTATTTTTAACATTTTCTAAATGTTTATTTATTTTTGAAAGAGAGTGTGAACAGGGAAGGGGCAGAGAGAGAGGGAGACACAAAATCTGAAGCTGTCTCCAGGCTCTGAGCTGTCAGCACAGAGCCTGATGTGGGTCTTGATCCTACAAACAGTGAGATCATGACCTGAGATGAAGTCGGGGACTTAACCAACTGAGCCACCCAGGCACCCCAAGTAATTTGTCCTGAAGAAGGCAGGTACCATATTGTCATTTTGTTGCATCCATCTAAAATTTGTATCAAATTTTTTTCTGGCCAACAGGCAGATCAGCTTGATGTGATCAAACTCGGTTTCATGTATTGTTAGGCAGGATCAAGTCTGTTCTTTACATAGAGGCTAGAGATGCGCTACTTCTTCTTTTTTAAAAATTTTAATATTTATTTATTTATTTTGTATTTGTTTCTGAGAGAGACAGCGTGAGCAGGGGAGGGGCAGAGAGAGAGAGAAAGACACAGAATCTGAAGCAGGCTTCAGGCTCTGAGCTGTCAGCACAGAGCCTGATGGGGGGCTCGAACTTATAAACTATGAGATCGTGACCTGAGCTAAAGTCAGTAATTTAATCAAATGAGCCACCCATGCACACCTAGAAAAGCCCTACCTCTAAAACACCTTTCTCAGGTTCCAGTGGAATACCCTGATGTTCAATGAGGTGTCTCCACTTTGGCTACTCCCATGTCCATAATCTCCCCACAAGGTAATACCTCCAGAAAAAGCATTAATCACACAGCTCGTTAGCTCTTCGCTGCCTGGCCTCCCAAGTCTGTCCTATTGCACACAGGTTAGTATCTAGGCAGAGCCTTGAAGGAGACCCGTGTCGTGCTCTAGACCTGCTTATCTGTGCAACTCCTTCATCTCTGGTTTCCTTTCTTCCAAATTTACAGCAGCCACAATCCCTGCATGTCTTCTAGCTAAAGCAAACTCTTTAGGCTCCAATTCCTGTGTCACAATTTGAGTGGTGACCCCCTCCACCCCACAGAAAGCAAAGGTGTTGTCCAATGCCTGATAAACAGGTGCTTCATGTGTGCTTACAGTTTTTCCTTTTCAGTTATTATGGCAGAAGGATATGTGTAATACCTGCTACTCTGTCAGTGCTCTACCTGAAGGTCTTGTCTACTTTTAAGGCTTCTTTGCTTCCTTTAATCCTCCTCCAATTTGTCTCTTTAGCAATAACCTGAAAACCATGCATGAGTTCTTATTATTAAAACTGAGATTTTATAACCATGATTTCCCAAACCACTTTAATAAATGCATTACTCCTGATAACTTCCATTTTAGATAGCATATTTAACAAGATTTTACTTTTCTTTTTCTCTTCACCAATGGTATTATTTTAGAAACAAAACTAATATAGTTTTATATTAGTGGAATTTCCTTCAAGGATTATCTGTAGCATTTGCATTGTCTTACTTTTTAAATGAGATTTAGATATATTTTTTTTATGTCCATAAAGACTATTATTCCTTTGTGCCAGATTTTCCCGTTGGTGAATTTTCTATCACATGAAACAAAGTATGGGAAAGCCTGGCATAGCACAGGTATTTCTTGAGCAGTATCTGCTGTTACTGCTGTCATAATTATTGTCATCATCATTAAATGCCACCACAATCATCAGCAACATCAAAATTTCTCAAGCTTCAAATTGCCTTTTGAATTCATTTACCAATTACAAAGATGATAGATCTAACTCTTTTAGAAGAAACTGAATTCTCTCTCTCTCAAAACATTTTGACAATTAGTTGGCTATACAAATAAATATAATAGTAAAGAGGAACAAACAAGTTCTATGTATTTTTTATAATATTGTGATTCTGAGGCCTAAAAACTTCTGTAAAATTATCTTATTTATGGCCTACTTTAGAAAACTTAAGCATCAAGTTGTCACTGTAAAGTCACTAATTCTGTTGCAGAGATAATTCACAGCATCTGTAAATCACTGTGATTTACAGTTAGTTTAAAATAAAAACACAGGTCTTCTATCCAAAGAGAAATACTGCCTAAAAGAGGAAGCAATCTTATATACTTACAGTGACTTTGACCATAACATCAAGGACTTTGAACCTAAATTATCATTAAGAACTTTTCCTGACCCAATTCTCTCAAAACGGGTTGCAGTTATGAGTGTGTAAGTGATTTATAGCTGGATTCCAATCTGGTTTTATGTCAAATACCAACCTTAATTAATGGGAATAATGAGTTTCAAGACTCCGATAATTGGAATGCCATGCCCTGGCTTTCTGTAGTACTCATTCCATGTGTATGCTCAGGAAAGAAATAATAACTTTTGTACTTGGTATCAGTGACATGAGGAAAACTAAGACAAAACGCATGTTGATAACCATTAGTCTTTTCATTGTTATTCTATAAATATTTTATTATATGTCAAAGATGATTTACTAAGCACTCTTCTTATATATGTAAGTTTCCTGAGGATACATTTGTGTGTCCAACACCAAACCTGTACCCCTTGTATAAAATAATTATGGAAATTCCATAAATAAAGATTCAAAAGAAAATAGAAAGAGTTTAGCAATCCAAGTCAGTGGTGGAATATATGTGCAGACTTAAAGTTATGAATGTATTTGCATTTTTAAAGAAGCTTAAATCAGTTCTGTTTATACATACCTGTCATAATTTGGGTTTAAGGCATCTAAAATATGGTGTGAGAAGTACAGGCCATGTACCCCTTGTAATACACGATGCTGTTCCCATCTTAGTGATGATATAATGAATCATGTTCATAATAAATCATTACAGTAGCTTTCTCTGGTGGAATTCAGGTTCACACTTTCCTTTAGCATTTGATTCTTTAAACAGCCTATAGATTCATGGGCTGAGAAACCACTTTTAAGGTTGGTGTTGTAGATCTCCATATAACCTGATAATAGAACATAAACAAATATGGACACCAAAGAAAAGTAGGTTTTTGAATGTGAAAACTTTTTCCCCAAATCTTTCCTCAAATTGGAAAAATAAAGCTTATATATATAATTCCCATACTTCTGCACCCTCATATGTAACTTTAGAGAGATGATTATGATTATCTTCAAATTTGCCTCCAGCACAAACATTCTATTATTTTAGGAAAAATTTAAGTATACAAATTGAAATCCTTCTCACTGAGACAAGCTTTACTTTTCCTCATCTTTTTTAGTTTTATTGATTTATTTTGAAGGGGGAGAGAGAGAGAGAGAGAGAGAGAGAGAGAGAGAGAGAGAATTGGCAGGGGAGAGGCAGAGAGAGAACACCAAGGAGGCCCCACACTGTCTGTGCACATACACAAGTAGGACTCAGTCTCACGAACCATGGAGTCATGACCTGAGCTGAAATCAAGAGCCGAAAGCTTAACTGACTGAGCCACTTAGGGGCCCCCAAACTTAAGCTTTTCTTTTTTTTTTTTTTTTTTAGAAAAACCAGTAGTATATTCTTTTTTTTTTTATTTTTTATTTTTTACAAATAGTTTATTGTGAAATTAATTTCCACATAACACTCAGTAATCATCCCCACAAGTGTCCTCCTCCATGCCCATCCCCCCCCCACATCCATCAGTCCTCAGTTTTTGTCAGCACAAACTTAAGCTTTTCTAATAAGAATTTTATTTCCTAGAATATATTAGTTGACACAGATTTGAAATCTCTTTTCCAAAGGATCTTAAAAGCCATGATGAATACTTGTCATCCTGGGATTCTTCAGATATAACTGGCATTTTCCAGCTATGTTATATATTAAAATCTCTCCTAATGTATCTAAGATATAATCCCTTAATATAGAAGGGACACATAATTTACTTGTCTATGTATAGAGATATTCTTCAAATGGTGTATTAGTTTTCTATTGCTGCCATAATAAATTATCACCAATTCAGGGGCTTAAAATAATGAGATTTTTTTTTTTTTTTATAAATGTGTAGGTAAGAAGTCAGACATGGGTCAAAAGCAAATGAGTTAGATGACTGCATTCCTTAAACTTTTTAAAATTTTTGTAATGTTTTTTATTTATTTCTGAGAGAGAGAGAAAGAGAGAGACAGACAGTGTAAGCAGGGGAGGGTCAGAGAGAGAGGGAGACACAGAATCTGAAACATGTTCTAGGCTCTGAGCTAGCTGTCAGCACAGAGCCTGATGTAGGGCTCGAACCCGCGAACCGTGAGATCATGACCTGTGCTAAAGTCTGACGCTTAACTGACTGAGCCACCCAGGCACCCCAGGTGGCTGCATTCCTTTCTGGAAGTTCTAGGGGATAATCTGTTTCTTTGTTCATTAGGATTATTGGCAGATTTCAGTTCTTTGCTGTTACAGAACTGAAGTCCCTGTTTCCTTTAGGAAGCATCATTCTCTGTGGTCCACCAGATTCCTTAGCTTGTGACCGCCTTCTACCATCTTCAAGGCCAGCAAAGGCTTGCTGAATTCATCTCAAGCTTTGAATCTCTACTGTTTCTTATTACCACCTCTCTCTGACTCTATATGTAAAAGTTTTTCTCATTTTAGGGGTTCATGAAATTAGAAGGGGTGCACTTGGATAATCCAGGATATATCCCTATCTCAATATCTAAATGATTAACCACACATCTACAGTGTCCATTTTGCCAACTAATGTAATATATTCACAGGTTCCAGGAATAAAGGCATGGGAAGTTTCGAAAGACCATTTTTCTACCTACCGCAGGTAGTCTTTCAAAGATCTCACAGTTCTAAAAACTATGATTGTACAATACTGCTTCCTTAATAATCTCTCAACTTGCTGAGAAAGTTCATTCTGTACCCCAACTCCTTTTGGTAATGTTCAAAGAGAATATTTCTTCTTCCTCTAAAGTCCATTTGGACTAAGATTTTTAATGCTCATTTGTCACTATTGCATTAAACATTGTTTTAACTTACATCTCCATACAAATATAATAACACCTACATTTTTTTCACATTCTACAGAATACATATTGTAGCTGTGTAGTGATTGTCTTTGATCTGTGATATTTTTCTGTGTTCAAATCTAAGTTGCTCAAGTGACTTAGATTTCCATGACTCCAGTTCATTCATCTGTCTTATGAGGATAGTAATGTTATTTATCATATAAATAATACTTTTGGTCAGTAATAAATAAAATTATGTGTAATAGACGAGTTAGCATGATTTGGAAGAAACTTGGGGAAAATCCTTATACCTAATGAGAGCAAATTAATTATTAATTCAGTAGCATATGCAAAAAACTAAAAAGTTATGTAAAATGTATACATTCCATTTGATAAGATGGGTTTTTATAATTTGTGACTTAGGTCATGTTCTTTAAATTATTACATATAAAACCAGTGAAAGAGAAATATGTAAATCATAGTTCTCTTAATTTCTATGGCAATAGAGCTTTCTATCATGAATCATCCTGCCTTTTAGATTTAAATATATGTTCATGTAGTTTCAGAATGTTAATGCCTAAGATTATGAGAAATCTAAATTTTCAGTAGTTTTGATTTAGTTTGATTTTCAAATATTGCTCACCCTGATTTTCATTTGTATATTTTAGTTCACTTTTGTTTCATAAAGAATGTAAACAGTCGACAAGAAGCATTTTAAGATAGTATTACTTAACATGATGATAAATAATAAAGAAAAATAGGATGAAAAATATTTAGAATTAGTAGGTCAACTTATGTATAATAATCTGTTTTCCATAGTCAAAATCAGATAATAAATCCATTACATTATATAATCATCCCCATGTACGTGAAAAATATAGTTGTTAAATCTTCTAGACTGTCTAAAGGTAGGGATTGTTGTCTGTTTTGCTCTTAGTTGTGTGTCCTGCACTTCAAAAGTTCTTGCAATATAATATGTGCCCAGTATACATTTGTTGAATACATGTTTAAAAAATGTTTTTCTTATCTGAAAAACACCTACAAGAAAGTACACATCTTGAATTGATATGTGTGGCTCAGGCCAAATACACAGGGAAAGTTTTCTGATACCTGAAAAAGTGTGTCAACTGTCATCTCTTGGTAAATAACATCCATGAATGCTATTTATCTTGGTTAAATTTCTGAGGAATTTTGTGTTGCAGGTCGCTTAAGTTTGTTTTCTTGGTCTGATAAATATAAGGCAGTTACTCTTTCGTGTCCTTCTCTCCCATCCTGGATTTACTGAGTGTTTTTCCCTGATGGCTCTGGAGTACAGGATTGGAAAAATTGACTATAAGTTTAAGGTATCGTTTATGGCATATGGTAATATTGTTATCAGCAGTAAAATAATATTCCTTTAGTTTAATAATAAAAGTAGTTGGCTCTTCAATTTAGGATTTTTTTAACCCAAAATAAAATTAGTTTTTATACACAATTAAAAATGTTTTAAAAGAGGACATACCTGTCTAGGCATAATATTTTAAGTTATGAGTTACTATTTACTTATTTATTAATAAATGATCTTTCTCTTCAATCATGGTGGTACAATTTATTTGTTCCTACAGTTGCTAAAAATCTAGACTTGCAAGAATTTGGGAATAAAAACAATTATGGTGAGGAAGGGAGAATATGGTGAGAAAGGTAGAACAGTAAGCAATAATGTGTCAGTCAATCTGAGCAATGCCATAACTTTCCTTTTAATTTTACCATCCCAATTAAAGGAATCAAAGGGTTGGATTGTCATACCAGAACTCTTACAGACAATGGACAGTATCTTCTTTGTTGCATGTCAGGAAACGGGTGGTTCATTTTGATTTTCTGGTATCTAACTATAAATAAGTTGCCTTGTAATACTAGCTCAACTACTGCAAAGAAAATAAAAGAATAAAAACAAAAGCAAAAGGAAACCCTCTGTCTTGCTTGTTAGTCTCCCAGTAAAAAATCATCACATCTGTTCATAAACTAATGCCTTCCCTGGGCCTAAACTACTCGTAGATTCACCAGTAGATGAGATCACACTGTAAATCATACCAATTTGAATCCCATAATTTAATCCCAATCTCTTAGAAAGGCCCCTGTGTGAGAGAGAAGGGCCTAAAATCTAGAAGTCTGAAGTAAGGGCATATTTGGAGTCTCCAGGTAAACCATGGTTAAGAAACAAACAAACTTTACTATCTCTGTTTTTCTTTTCTGAAAAGCAAGAAGCCCCCAAGGAGTACAATGGGAGTAATTCTGTCTGTGATAGTTTACAGTCATCCAGAAGCCTAAGGTTTTACAATAAAAGATGACTCCCTCGCCTTCATTGATGAATGGCTATAATTTTCTATCGGACACCCTGAATCGGCTACCCTGCCAGAACAGGGGAAAAAGCTCTCTAACTCTGAATTGAAGGTATAATTCTAAAATATAAGACTTTACTGTGCAACAATAACGTATTTTCTAGGAACTCTTGACATACAAGGAGCTGTAGAGAAAAATAACAAGATAGGTATTTACAGAGCACAGCCATTTAGATAAATTTATAAATTCCATTATAAAGAATAAAATAATGAGATGAGGAAATAAATATTCAAAACACAGCAGTAGGAAATTCAGTAAGAAATGACCTTCAAACAAAGCTGTCATGTCATGAGACACAATCACTCAAAGCATCTTAAGAGCCTATTGTTTTCTCAATCTTGTAATAAAAACAAATATGGTGGCAGAGGGCATGCTCCCACTTCTACACAGCCCCAAACCTCACCGTCTATTTTAAAGAACATACAGCATACAGTAGATAAAGTATTTGATAAATGCCTAAGTATGAGCATGGTTATTTTACTATAAGATGATACCTCTTATTTAGTGCTTATAAATTGTCTTTTTGGCTCTTTTTGTTCCTTCTCCATGTCATAGTGCCCCTGAAAGTAGTTATTCCTCCCTGTTTTAAGACATCCCAACGTGATTTATTCATTCCTTTCTTTACGAGGGGCCAACAGCACAACTATTTTTTAAGGTACTATATAGCATAAACATTAATAACTGCATGCATTGAAGAGACCTATATTAATGTTTTTATTCAAAAGTTAGAAATTTGGTCTAATTACTGTAGACATCTTGCAATTTGGATTTGAATATTACATTGTAAGGCATCGATATTGGCAGCTACTGAATAATTTGTCTTTTCAGTGAATAGAAAGAAGCAATATTAACTCCATTTAAAACTAAACATATTCCAGGACTATGCTAATTCTGAATGCAATAATATAGCCGAAATGAATAAGCAAGAGAAATGCCTGAGTTTCTTTCCATAAATTGTTTTTTTAATAGTACTTTTGTGTAGAAAGGGGCAAGGCTTCTATGTTTCTGCTCAATGAATCCTTTCAACTTGGATTCCAATAAAAAATATTTTTCCCCAAACAAAAATAGAATATTACTATGCCAGTGGATAAAACACATGGTTCTCTAATAAAATAGATGGAAAAGTGAGTCCATATATGGGATTTATGGGGGTTTATATCGGGTAGCTAGAGAGCTCCTATGTTTATATAGAGAAACAGGCTGGTGATAGATACCCAGAGACACTCATTGGAATCAGAGGTATTTGCTTCGATTATGTGCTTATGAGGTGTAGCTTGTGGTACAAGATAGATTATTCCCAAGATATGTTTTGATGTCCAGGTACCACATCTCCACATAGAGAAGACAGACCATTCCTAAAGTAACTAATAAAAGAGGCATCCAAATTTTAAGATTTTGGAATAAGCACTACTACTTAACAATGTAATAGTGCAGTGTACTTAAATTCAACTTTGACAAATTCATCGAGAAAAAGTTAAGAATGTGAACCATGATAAGGAGACACGAAAGTATAAAATCTTAGGATAGAAAATCTCAAGCATAGACAAAAATCATATTAACCAAATTTAGTTTGTGTGTATATTATTGTGCTAAGAAACTATATTTTATCTCTGGGATTAGGTGATTTACTCACTTTACCAGTCATTGACTGACAAGAAATTAAGATCTTATAACAAAATCTTAATTTTTAGTATTTAAAAACAGATATTTATACTTAAGGTAAATTTAAGGTAGTTCAATGTAGTTTTCATTCATAAAAGTTAATTCATCATCATAAATTTTCTTTCATAAAATTCTTACTTGATCTGACCTGAGTAAACATCTGTTTCACCCTATCATAGGATGGATCCTATATGGAATATGTAATAGTAATGTCAAATTGTTCAGTGACCCAGCTTAATTAGACTTGTTTATTAAGCCCTGTCACACTACAAGTCTGTAACTGTGATGCTCTTTCACATGTCAATGCCTTGAGTTTACTGTTCCTTTTCTTGGAATATTCTCCTTATTTTTGTTCCATGTCTACAACTATATTCATCCTCAAAACTTGTATTAAAGCTCTTGTTTATTTTTTTTTGCTACTCTGCTCTCCTATATATAATTGGCCAACACTCACCCTCTGTATTTATGTTCTTCAAAAATGCTATGTATTATTTCAAACTTCAAGCATTAATATATGTATATATGAAAAATATAACAAATTCAACATATGCTTTCATTTTACAATATTTGTATTATGTTTTGTATTATATGTTGTATATTAAATATTTTATATTTAAATATCATATATTCTATATTGCATAAATATTTACATATGACTTTATAGTATATTTTGCAAGTCTACACTAACCTATCTCTTTTTTTGAATGATAGTGTTATTTTCCTAATGGCAAGGTTAACACTCATTTTTTACTTTGCTCTTCCAGAACCAAATAAGCACTTATTAAGTCTATATTGACTCAAATAGAACTCCTCCTTAATAGTTAGAAAGATTCATAAATAAACACCAGAAGCAGATCATTTCAAAGTGGGACACAGTATATTGAGTGAATTTTTTTCTTGGATGAAAAATTTGAAATCCAAATTGTAAATGAAGTACTAAATGTGGAGAAAAAATGAATTTAATCAGTTATCTTCTATATTATAATTAGTCTCCAGTCCTGGTCAGATGCATTTCTTTTGGAGCACATGTAATGTGAACAAGAATAGAAGCAAACAACATGGAGCACTGCCAAAATTGCAGTGATTGTCCACTTGCTCTCGAAGCACCTTGAGAGTTTTGCATTAAGCCCTGATACTAAAATGACTCCTGTAACCAAAATACGTCGCCAAAGCAAGAAGAAAGAAAATTTAAAGGCATTCTTCAATAAGGAATGAAAAATGAGACCTGGAGCTCTCTTGTAGGGAAGGATAGTTTCTTCTCTAAAATACTGCTTAACTACCAGGTAGATCACATAGTAGGATTACCTAAAAGCTACTGAAAACTAGACTCACATCCGTGAGGCTCAGGAAGTAAAGCTCCTGAGATTGATAGGTCATCAAGCACAGCAAGCCTTAGGCTTGGAGAGGAAGGACATTTTTCTTTTCTTGTTATGCTAAAAATTACCCCAGGGAAGAATAGGACCTCCTGAGAAACAGTATAAAAAAGTAAAAACAAAACACCGCATTCCACAGTCAAGTGGAAATATTATGTACCTAGAATTACAAAATATTTTGGGATTGCGCTTTTTCTGTTGCCTTGGATTTATATAGCCACTACTTGCAGTAAATTTTTGCAAAATGAATAACTTTGTTTTAATGGGAAAACTATATTACTTCTTAAAAGTATAATACAATGCTTGGGGCTTCCTCTTTATAGCCAGTATACTTTAAAAATAAAATGTTCCTGCAAAAATAAGTTAAGTTATAAATCATTATGCAAATTTAGAGAATTCAAAGCTGTTACACCCAAAACTGTATGTGAAGAGTGATGGATTTGGGGGGGGGGGGTGGATTTTGGGAGGAATACATAAACCTAAATTTGTCCTCTTCTCTTACCATGTTAGAAGCACACAAACTGTGATAAGCCACTGGTGGAAACTGGAAAAAACCCAGGATAGTGCTGCAGTTCTGACTCTTTAGGAGATAAATGATGGTCTTGGGGGAAAATGTGAATATAAGGGGTAGAGAGGCCAGAGAGGAGAAACAAAGCTGAACATAGATAAAAATCCTGAATGGAGCCAGATGTGTAAAGCACTAATCCCTCCATTGGGGAAATTACTAAGAAGACTTTGGTTATACCCTTGGATTGGGCTGGGCTGGCACCGCTAAATTGTTTATGTCCTGCTGTACTGTTTCTACTAATGCTGACAGGATTGGAGGTGGGTGTAGTTTGTACTGAGAAGTCTTCCTTCCTTCTCATTTCTAAATAGAGACATGTTGTCCCTTATAAACCTCAAACCAGATGTCAGACCTTCCCAAGCTAAATTCTATAATAACATTTAAGAACAAAGAAGGGTCCATCTTCTATACTACAGTTTACTAATCCACAACTGCCTATAAATGTCATTAGGCAGCCTCATCTGAGGATGGAGAAATCCTACAATGGACTTAAGTAGGCAAAAAAGGAATACAAGCCATTTATGAAGGAGGATCAAGAAACACAGATCAGAGGTGAATATTGCTATGGTCAAAGAACATAGACTCTATAACCTGACAAATAGCATATTTAATTTTCTTTTCCTATCATTTACTAATTTAGGAGCTTTAGAAAATTAATGTCTCAGTGTCTCAATATTTTATCTATAAAAAATGAATTGCTATGTCTAGCTGATAGAGCATTTTTAAAGAATTAAATGAATTGATTTTTATAGAAAGCCTTTATAACACTCTATGCATACAAATTATTATATATGCTAGATTGGTGGTACCCTAGCAAAATTGTTGAATTAGAGAATCAATAAAAATAAAAGCCAAAGCCTCTAGATAGACACAACATAATATACTCAGGAAGATAATTAGAAAAGCATCAGCCTTTTCAGATGCAATATTGAAAATAACAAAAATCAGTGAACCAATATTGGACTATTGTAACAAATGGCTATTGATTTAAAAATAAATTACCTAGCTATGATGTCATTCAGAAGAGGGTAAAATACATTTTTGGATATGCAAGTATTCAGAAAACAATGCATTCATGTAGTATTTTTAAGAATAATCTCAATAAATGATTAGTTTTTCAATAAATGACTCATAAATAATAAATTTATATAAAATGTTATCCTAGAAATTGTGAAAATTAGATAAACAACATGAAAGAATGATATATGGTGGAAAGTATTATAACATAGTAAAATGATGATGAAATCTGAACTCTAATATATGCTAAAGTATGGACTTTTAAAATATTTAGACACAAACAAGACACAACAATAACAACTCAGTAAAAATACCTTGATGAAGTTAAAGATGGGAATTAAAATATATTAGGGAGGGACATAGTCATATTTTCAATGTTACCAATTTATTTTTTTTAATATTTTTATTTATTTCTAGGAGAGAGAGAGAGAGACAGCGTGAGCAGGGGAGGGTCAGAGAGAGAGGGAGTCACAGACTCTGAAACAGGCTCCAGGCTCTGAGCTGGCAGTCAGCACATAGCCCGACGCGGGGCTCGAACCCACGAACCGCGAGATCATGACCTAAGCGAAAGTCGGACGCTTAACCGACTAAGCCGCCCAGGTGCCCCTCAATGTTACCAATTTAATAAAAAGTTTTTTCATTGACAGGAGCACCAGTGACTGATAATTGCCAGCTGCAGCTCCTTTTAGTCCACCATGGAGTTCTAGCTGAGGTCACTCTAGCCTTGACCCAGTTCTCAGAGAGTAGAGACCTCTTTATTAGGTGACCTTGCTTGGAGACTTCCCAATAGCCTTCCCTACCATGACACTTTCAGAACTCTGAATACTGAAAGCTGGAGAAAGATAGGCATCTAAGCATTTTTGGAACGTCAACATCAGGTATTGGCATTCTTCCACAAGGTAGCCTCAGAGTGCAGACCTCTGAAGTTCAAATTCTGAGAAGAGATAATTGAATTACTGGGCTTGGGTGTGATGTATAATCCTAGGTCTGATATTCATCCCTGAATCAATCAGCCATGCTTGGGATGAAGCCCCTGGCAGGAGTAATGAGAAGATTATGCTTTACTATCCACTATAAATATGATTGTCATACATCTATGCATAGAGGGATTTTTATTTTAAAAAAAGAGAATCTCATTTCTTATTGCTGTTTACATTTTTTAATGGATCTTAGAGAAAAATAAGCAAATAAAATAAGGAATTACTTCTGAATTCATCTTGGAGAGAGGAGTTACTGAGGATCTGTGTTCTTACGTACGAAAAATTTCAAGAGGAAGGGTAGAAGTTTAATCAGCAGGGGGAGCACTGATTGGGTTTGTGGCTAAGAGGTTATACATCTTCCCCAGTGATATGTTGGACTTTATAAATTTTCTGAGAAATGTACAGAAGAAGCAAGCAGAAGCCAGGTCATAGTCTTGGTAAAAAAAAAAAAAAAAAAAAAAAAAAAAAAAAAAAAATAATTTCATAAAAAAAAAAAACTATATCCTTCCCAAAGAAGAATGTCTGAGTCAAAACTGTCTTTGGGTGCAGACATGAGAAGAAACCTGAAGAATCAGCATTCATGTTATTTCTTTTTTTCTTTGTTCAGTGGCCCAACATATATGCTTCTTTTACTGTTGCTATTTTTTGAAAATTTTTTAACGTATATTATTGAGAGACAGAGAGAGAGAGCATGAGCATGGGAAGGGCAGAGAAAGAGGGAGACACAGAATCTGAAGCAGGCTCCAGGCTCTGAGCTGTCATTGCAGAACTTGACATGGGGCTCAAATTCACAAAGCACGATATCATGACCTGAGCTGAAGTTGGACACTTAACCGACTGAGTTACCCCGGCACCCCACCATTGCAATTTTTTTAAACCAGTGTTTTAAGGTGCCATTCTAGTGAAGGGACATGAATGTGTTGAAAAGAATTAAAGTAGATTTTAATTCCTCTACCTGGTTCAGAAGCCAAATTTGATGGTCAATAGAAAACAGTTTCTAGCAAAACAAGGCAATGTGTAAAGTTTGATTTTATTACACCTTTTAAAAACTTTAATCTTTCCTTCCTGTCTCCTCTCATCTCCAGGGAGCCCATCAACTCATTTTATCCACAGTGAAAATTTTCACTGTACTGTTCTCAGAGGGGATTACCTCAAAATTGCACAATTGTCACATCAAATGATTCAGTTCCTTGAGGGCCCAAGTTTCAGCTAACTGCCCCAGGAAATAATGACATGAACCATGATGAGACCATGGCTGATACCCTTGAATGTATGTAATTTCAGTTTGTGGTAGCTATGAGAATGCAAGTGTAGATAGAACATGGGCTTATTAGATAACAAAACAATAAGAAGAAAAAAAAAGTGTGTGATATTTTATTTTGTAAAAAAGAGGGAAAAAATCCCCAGCTTCACCATTAACATTTTGTGTCATTCTTGTTTTGACTTTTGGTTGTTGTTAAGATTATGCTTGCCTTCGGTTTGTTTTTCAAATGTACTGTTCTCTCTCTCCTTCTCTCTCTCTCTGTGTATGTTTGGATATTTTCCCAACAAAAAGTGATTAAGTGGGATTATTTTCATATTAGAAACTCCAGAGTAAGTTGTTTCTTAAAACCTCTTTTTTAAATTAATTATATCATATTTTCCATCAATATTATATTTCAAGCATTCTTAACATGACTGAGAACATAGTGTCTATAAAATTTTATTATCTAGTATATTTTTATTGAGAAGTAATCATGAAGAGAGTGTATAATATGTATATACATATAGTCAAAGAAATTATGAAATGAATACCTAGTTAACTGCATTCAGTCACATCCCTCTCACTGTCTTTAGAGTTAGCCACCATCTTGACTTTGTGATGATCTTTGTCTTGATTTTTAAATGCTTTTCCCAATAATCCAAAATGGTTTCATTTTTATTTGTTTAAACTTTATATAAAGAATATATATTTCCAATATATCCAATTCAATTTTCTTTTTCTCTTTTTGGCTTCAGGTGAATTTACTGACTCAATCACTTACATGAACTACTCTGTCCTCAACACAACAAATGCCCTCCTTAGTACCCATCACCCATTTAGTCCATCCCCCACCTTCCTCCCCTCCAGTGACCCTCAGCTTTCTATAGTTAAGAGTTTTTTATGGTTTCCTTCCTTCTCTTTTTTGTCTTCCTCTATATGTTTTGTTTCTTAAATTAGACATTTAAGTGAAATCATATGATATTTCTATTTCTCTGACTTATTTCACTAAGCATAATAAGTCTCTAGTTCCAGCCATGTCATTGCACAATGGAAAGATTTTGTTCTTTTTGATGGCTGAATAATATTCCATTGTATGTATATGTGTGAGTGTGAGTGTGTGTGTGTGTGTGTATACATCTTTTCAAATTATATTTTCTTTTGTGACTGATTTTTTGTTTAATATTTTGTATGATGTTTATATCGTTTAGTGTGTTTAATTACATTTAAATTTGTGGATTTAGTATCCTATCAAAGGATATACTATGATTTATGTATCCCCTTGTATTACTCTGGTTAACGACACCCTGAGGTCACCAGAAAGGTCCAGATTAGTATGTCAAGAAATAGCGCCTAGAAAAGCAGACAACAAACACCATTCCCCTAGATCACCTTCTATTCACTTTCCTTCAATATGCTAAGCAGTGACTTTCAACCATGGAAAAAGAAGTGGATAGGGGATGCAGTATTTTATCCAGGGAATGGTCTGGTATGTCCCTATCCCTCTCTTTGTCTCTCTGTCTCTCTGTTGGCCTGTCTCCCCACCCTTACCCCCAGCCTTGACCACTGCTTAGTCCTAGCAAGTGTATCAAATGACCACTCCTTGTGGATGTCACACCAAGATAATTGGAGGAATCTTATGATCAGTGTTAGGCAGTCTGCAGCTAACTCTACACCTTTTGACACAAAGTAAATATTTGGGGTTAATTAGCAAGGTTAGCTTACATGCCAAATGGAAGAATCCTCAGAATTTAGAGTGCATCTAACATTTTATTGGTCTATTGTTGCATCAGCTGTATTTTCATTGAGTATAGTCAGTGTTATATGACTCCTTACCTGTGTTACATAACTGAAATACATACTATACAAATTTTGTAACTCTTCAACAATGAATTCCAAGAGATGTTCTGGTACTTTACAAAATATATTTAGTGCAATTGTTTACAACTTTGTGGTAACTAACCACTTTTAAAGGAAAGTGTTTTCTAGCAACCATAAATTTCTAGGGGGAATGCCAATCAATGGATATATTTACACTGCTATATTAAAATGTAAGAAGCATGCTTTATAAGCTTCGCTTGACACATAATAAATAATTTGACAGTTAATCATTGTATTAATTCAGGTCTTAAGAGAAGTAGACAACAAGATGGTGTTGAAAATGAAAAAAAAAACCTCATTGGACGATATTCTGTTAACCATAAAGTAGGGACACTTGACTGGCTCAGTTAGTGGAGTGTGCAACAACTCTTCATCTTGTAAGTTTAAGCCCCAAGCTGGGTGTTGAGATTACTTAAAAATAAAATAGTAAAAAAAAATAATTAAGGAAGAGAGGGTACACAGGGGTGGCATCATATTATGATGCAGATCTGATGGCAGTATAGGAAAGATTGAGCAAGAAGAATATCAGACTATGCAATTCTAAGAGGATTTTGGCTAGATTAATGAGAGAGTGCCAGAGACAAAATTGTTATAAGAACATGTCCTGCAGACATAGACTGGCAGTGGCAGCCTGCTGTGCTTAGTCATTGCCTAACATCACCTACCTGGTGAAATGTAGTTCTGGTGTGAACACTGTGGAGGCTTCATGAAGATAGTAATGGGGCCATCATCAATCAACCGTGCTCCCTGTAACCATTCCTCTTTGTGGAGAGTGAGCAGCACATCTACTGCATTTGTCCCACATACATGCATTTCTCCCACGCATTGTGAAGCAACTCCTTCATGACTCCCTTGAACCTCTTTTTCTGAGAGGAAATATAGAAAAGAAAGATTTTTAAGATAAACTCTTATCTCTGTTGTTATGGTTGGTTGTGGATCTTCAAATATTATCCATTCTCACCATCCTTCACTTTTCAAGTTCTTTTTTCTTCAGCTATCATCTCAGTGTGTCTTAATTTATTCAGTAGGATGACAGAACCCTTCATCTTTCTTTTAAAAAAATATTTGCAATAATTTGTTTTATTTAAAAGATGATGTTATATTAATCCCAAGGGTTTTTTAAATGATTATTAGAATCGAAGTAATTTTATCAAATAGATTTATTTTATAATTTTATTTTTTGAGTATAGTTGACGCACAATGTTATATAGTGATTCTACATCTTTTTATGTTATGCTGTGCTCACCACAAGTATAGGTACCATCTGACACCATACAATGCTATTACAGTACCATTGACTGTATTCTCTATACTGTACCTTTTATTTCTGTGATTTATCCATTGGAAGCCTATATCTCTCATTCACCCATTTTGCCCAGCCCTCTCCTCCCTCCCTGATGGCAATCATTAGTTTGTTATGTGTTTAAAGATCTGATTCATTCTCTCTCGTGCCCTCTCTCTTTTTTTGCTCACTCATTTCTTTTTTTAATTTTTTCAGATTCCACATATAGGTGAAAAGTGAAAGCATATGGTAATTGTCTTTCTCAGTCTGACATTTAGCACAATACCCTTTAGGTCAATCCATGTTGTCACAAATGGCAAAATTTCATCCCTTTTTTGTGGCTGAATAATTCCATTGTTTAGATATGCAGCATCTTTATCCATTTATCTGTCAATGGACAGTTGACAATATCTTGTCACAATGGACAAGTGACTATATCTTTTCAAATTAGTAATAATAACACCCTGCTCAGGTCATAGTTTTGATGTGTGTCTTTTTACAGTTATAATACTGCAGAACAGTATCAAGAGATACCTCAGTGGACAGTGAGATTTCACACATGTTTGTTTCTGCTCTATAAATGCACTCACATATTATCCTGCTGATCAAATTCATTTACCCTTGCTTACATGACAACTTTTCTTTTTATCTTCAGGTTTCTGGACCAAAAATTATCTGAAGAACACTGGCAATACTTGTAGCTTGTAGATCAGTGATAATCTTATAGTATCCTCTTGGGGAGATCTGAATTGCAGGAACAAATAACACAAAGTTTCCTAGTTTATTATTAAGATTGTTGATAAGTGTGTCTTTTTCTAATTGGTTGCTAAATCCCAGAACTCCTTTTGCCACTTGGTTCTTCTTCTTGAGATCCTGCGCAATGTAGACACCTCTGGGTTACTATATATACTGGATTCTGAAGACACTCTTCTTTCAGAATATTTCCTCCAAGTGGGTTATTTATCTGTATCTCTAGTTGGATATTCTAGCACTATATTAGGCTAACAGTGTCTAGATGGTGCGGTATGATACAATCATTGGTTCCTATGATCATGGTCTACTTTCATACCTCATTCTCTGTGTAGTAGGTCCCTTGATTAGATGCTATGTTATGTGGCATTCTATGTCTGTGAAACAGTCCTTTAATGAGTCCATTCCCAGGGACTTAATGCTGACTGAGGCTCTGTAGGCTAGAAAGGCAAACCCAACCCAAAAGAAGTGTCTATCCCTGTGACGACAAATGATGGATCTTTTGGAACACAAGGGGTTTAATACAGTGTACTTGCCAATAATGACCAGTTAGCCTTGAGAATTGTTACTATATTAGGGGCTCACTCTTGTTCTTGATAGCTAGCAGGTTAAATGATATTCAGTGGTATTAGCCATATTCATCTCAGTAAATGGGAGTCAGTGCTATTGAATTCACACATATCCTTCATATATGCCACTGTGGCCACGTTATTCATGTGTCATTATGCCAGATCTGAGATACCAAATGAAGATAAGCCTAAATGAAAAATATTAATTCTACTTGGATGTTAAGTGTCTGATAAATATATTTGGTAGACATAAACATGTAAATACAATATCTTCATACTTGATACTCAATCTCATATGTCTGCTCACATGCCTGTAGCCTAAAGTCCTTGTCTCTGATCCTCCAGTCTTTTTTTATTCCAAGCCTTCTGCCATTAAACACTTTCCAGGAATCTAAAAATACTGTTATCTTAGCCCATTTCTCTTTCAACATAAAGCAGAGTACCAGGTATGCCACTTACAGCTCCGCCCACTAGGAAACATTTTTCATGTAAGTTATCTTTTAGGGCTTCCCCTGAATGTCACAGCAATGCAACTGCCATCTATTTGGAGCTTGTACCCCAGGTAACTCAACCACAAACCAATCTCATGTTGCAGACTTTGAGTCTAGAGTTCTCTCTTGTCCAGCAAGAGAGTGGATGCAGAATTGAATACAAGAGAGGCTAATGTCCGGGAGGAGAGGAGCCCCGAACAGGAGTTTCATTTCTATTTATTTAGTCCTCAAAGTTTTACATATGTTGTGAATGTGCAGAAGAAAACAGTAAGATAGTGACCATTAATTTGTGTGTGTAAGAAACAAAGGGTTTAGGGGGTGAGTGGCATTTGAAGTTGAGATTAAAGCACACTGATATATTGGCTCCAGATCTGAGATGGACAGTGTTTCTCTGTGATCAATACAGCCAAGTGGCTGTTATCCCCAAAGTTTAAGATTGCTGGAGCATGCTGCCTCAAGGCTAACAAGGCACTCATTTCACTAGCTAACCTTGGGCACTTTTGCTGTGTAGATACTTTCCTCCTCTAACTATTCTGGGATGATTTCTCCTGTGGAGGTGGCTTTATGCCCTACACCTTGTTTTACCTAATGACTACTTGATGCCTTTCACCTTGTGGAAGATTTTTGCCCCTCTGTGTTGCCTTACGTAATGATTGGCCTTTGGTGCTTTAGCTCTGTGGTGGCTTTCTGCCCTATGCCTTATTAACCCATTGATGCAAGCATACAAAATTCTTAAATTTACTTTCCACAGTCTTTGGCTTTTTCTGCCTTTTTTCCTATGGTCCCATGAGACTCCCCATTTAGCCAAAGATACAAGTGGAGGCAGGTAAAATCATGGTAGGAGCCATGGTCTTCTAGGCTATTAATGATCTACATCTGTCTCCTACTCATAGTTTTTTTCTCTGATTTGTTCTTGACCCTGGATCTATAGACTGCTCTGTCTATCTGAAACTTAATAGGCCCAATAAAAACCTCCTAAGACCAAGAAGTTCTGAATACAGGACCTTTTGGTGTCCCATGAGTTATACAAATAATTCTCCACTGCAGATGGGATGACCTTGCCTTCTAACTCTAGAGGACTTAAGTATAATTCTCCCATTGGGGCTTGCCATTGAACGCATACATTGTCCTTTCCTACCTCTGTCATATCCCACACAGCAGAGTCTGTCATTAGTACATTCCAAGTGTTGTAATGAGTTCTATGCTTATGGTACAATGTTTTCCAGTTCTAAGCCCTTCTCACATATGACCAACATTTTCATCTGGTATATTCCAAAGTCTGGACTCTGCTGTGTCCAGAACCCAAAGAGTTGTATAAGACAAGATTATTATTTCCTTGTGATGAAGGCATGAAATGAAGTAGTGTTTTGTTGTTGATGATGATGATTTTAGAAGGAATATCTAGGCATACTCCTCACCACTAAACACCTAACAATTTCCTGTACTAACAGGTATATGAAATTTCATAGGATTAATCTCCCACCCTCTGGAATATCTTTGTTCTTCAAGACTTCCAGGATATGTGCTCTTGCTTTTTGGACTAGCCTGGTCAGCCTAAAGTGTGTGTTTTATTATTATGTTATAATCAGAGTTACAGTTTGTGAGGTTCCTAAGTGACAACTCTCTCTTTGTACCATATTCAGAGAAGATGGAGGTGGGGGTAGGGAAATGACATAGCCCTGCAACAAAACTGTAATTAAAAATTGCTGTCTCTTCCAACTGAATGCACCATTTCTGATCCTAACCCTATTTTTATTAGAATATAAATAATAACATATTTGCCAAATCAGTGGCTAAATCATGTACCTCAGGCCATATTAGTTTGCTTTGGCAAAAATGCCATTTCTTGGCACAGCTACTGAAACCAAAACTTACTATAGTCACTACCTAATAGGCATAACAGTTAAGGTCCATAAAGTCACCATGAAGACTGAATAAGTGATGCTAGACCATCATTCCTAGGAGAAATATAGAGTTAAGTTTCTGTGAGTCTCTGGTCATGATATTTTTATCAATCCATAAATACGTATATGATGTTATGTGTATTTACTTTTTTTACTTTTCTTAATGTTTTATTTATTTCTGAGGGAGAGAGAGAAACAGCATGAGCAGGGGAGGGTCAGAGAGGACGATATAGAATCTGAAGCAGGCTCCAGGCTCTGAGCTAGCCATCAGCACAGAGCCTGATGCTGGGCTCAAACCCATGAACCATGTGATTATGACCTGAGCTGAAGTCAGACACTCAACTGACTGAGCCACCCAGGCACCCCTGTGTATTTCTTTTTAAAGATAACTTGCTTAATATATATTATTGATACATTAATTTTCAACTCATAGCAAACAAAACTGTAGCTCATATTTGAATGAATCTTCTCTATTACATGTATCTTCTCCATAAGGCATATCAATACATAGCCTTTTTTGTATGTAGGAACAGTAGACATTATTTTAGCCCTATGCTATATCATTTTATATGCATATATATAAATGATATATATATATCACTAAATAAACCACAAAAAGAATACTTATTTACAGTTTCAGAGCTAAAACAGGAGAGTGTCATCTTATTAATTTTTTTTAAGTTTATTTATTTAGTTTAAGAAAGAGAGAGAGCACACATATACAAACAGGTGAGGGGCAGAGAGACAGATAGAGAGAGAGAGAGAATCCCAAGCAGACTCCACACTATCAGTGCAGAGCCCAAAACGGGGCTCATTCTCACAAACCGTGGGATCATGACCTGAGCTGAAATCAAGAGTTAGACACTTAACTGACTGAGCCACCCAGGTGCCCTGAGTGTCATCTTGTTTAAACTCAGCTAGAAACATATTTGTTGGATCATGCAAATTTTTCACCATCCTGTGTTATGTCCATAAATGACCATAAGAGTGCCACAAATATGAATTTTAGGGTTATAAATTCATTTTAATGAAAAGATAAATTTGAAAATATAGAGTGAATACATGACTAATAAGGATCAACTGTCCCTTGTTGAGCTAAAAATATTCTTTGTGAGGTAGAAGCCAACCATTTTTTCAGGGACCAGAAAGCCAAGTTAAACAGATATACAATAGGAGCCACCATCTCTCCATTCTTCAGATCAGTAGTAATAGCACTATTACTTACTTATCTGATAGAATATTGGGTTTTTTATTTACTGGTAAAAATGGATACTCAGATATGAAAGTGGGGTTAGGTCCAGGAATTGAGAAACAGATTTTTACTTTTTGTAAGAATGATTTCTCTTATATTTTTTAATTTCATTCTTGCTTTCTATGGTTTATGATTTTAGGCAATAACCTGATAGCTTGCCCATCTATTTTGCCTCTCGGAACTTCAAGCTATTCTAACCATGTCTACAACTCTTGGTGAGTTTAATATCTTGGCTATTCTTCTGATGATGCTGATTGTTATAGTCATTTTGGCCCCCTGACTTCTGGCAGTAAAATGTCACCACCTGGACCACAACTTTGGAGTCTCATTATCCTTGTGACTTCCATTGAGTTAAGCTCAATCAATGCATATTATCAGCTCTGGTTTTACAGAGGAGTCATCATTGGAATTCTTAGTGATGTGGTGTTCCTATCATCAGCATATTCCTGATGTCCTTGAAGAATGGATTGACTCTTGTTTCTGCCTATGGAACAAAATCTGCTTAATCTACTGGCCTCACACATTATTAAAACAAACAAACAAAACCTAATCATATAAGAAAATTGAAGTCTTTTAAAAAGCAAAATCTCTAAAGTTTATTTATAATTAATGTCAGGAAAAAAATAGTATTGGTCTTACAAAGATATAAATCCATTTATTCTCCTCTAAAGAGCATAAGTAATAAAACTCAAAACAAAAATATATCTAGGTTAAGTGCAGATTTTCTTAGAAACTGGGATTTGTGGCTCATCACAGATTGCATGGGTAAATGCCTTGATCCTATTCTTAATCCTTGGAAAGGCCTTAGGAACTGGCAAAGGAGATCAGCTTTTTGATCTGGCTGAAAGCTCCATGGAGAAGCTGCTATGCAGTGACCACCTCCCTCACTGACACACATTAAACCAAGCACCTGTGATGTGACTTGACCTAGGAAGAAGTTAGAGATTGATGCACAGAAAGCATAGCATCTTCTGCAACCAGTGAAGGACTCTGGGTGGTCACTAGAGTAGAACCCACCTTCCATATACATCAGGAGGGTAGACACAGAAAGAAGCAGGGATGGGTTTTAGTTGAAGGTGAAAGAAGAGAAGATGTTTTGTCTCATATAATCTACATTTCTTTTACGGTGACCGTTATCCATGAAAGAGATAGTTTTTTGAGCAAAGACATTGTATCTCTAGTAACTGCCCGTTAAATTACAAATATCTCTTAAAAAGGAACTATTCCATTAACAATTTTTAACAGATAGTTTAAAAAATTATTTCCCAAAAGAATTTGCCTGAGTGTTAATAAAGCAGCCATACATTTGGGGTAGTAATGGAAAAAAAAAATTTATATGGCCAACCGTCTTCAAATATTACAGCACGGTTTACCATCATCTGCAACACAATAAAGTAGATATCTTTGTCATGGAATCGAAAATCTTCCCTAATCTAGGCCTTGTTTACTTGTATGTTTTTTTAATCACTTGTTCCTCATTTATATATCATTAGGTTTTTTTTTTACTGTTTCCATTGCTTGAATCTGTCCCATCAGTTAACTGATATTGAGAGTCCTAAAACTGCAAAAGAGATGTAAAATTACAAAGACAGCTTCCATCAGATATTTTGCTGAGAATCACCCTAACCAAAATATATATTTTATTTATAGTTAATGTTATATACATAATAAATAAGTATACACATACACACCCATCTATATATTGTTGCATAGACCCTGAACCCCATAGGAAAATGAACTTAACTCTAGAGTTCTCTGGGAAAATTGCTTTTGTAAATCATTAGAGAAAAAGATCCAGAAATGTTAACTAAGTGTTTGAGATATTTGCAATAAGCAGTAATACAAAAATAGAGTAAACTATCCAGAAATGTTAACTAAGTGTTTGAGATATTTGCAATAAGCAGTAATACAAAAATAGAGTAAACTAAGTGGTACACATTATTAAAAGTATTTTTTTCTTTTTCCAATTTTAAATTCTTTAATTGCATTTAAATATTTACAACTTAGACTGGAGGAAGTGGAGGTACCATTGATGTCTCCAGTGAGATGCTTCCATCCAGTGCTCCTGAACCAATGTCAATATTTAAGTGTTTTAAGAGTCATCTTTGAAGAGAAAAAATTATTTATCCTAAAATAGTTTGCCTTTGGTGCAGCCTAAGAAACTACAGATTTTGTTTTCAGAATCTGTGTACTAAAAACCCTATTCATTTATAATGCAAGTTATATTGCCACCAAATCACTTATGTAAAATTTAACTTTGATTTTCCACATCCTTTGCTTCTTTTAATAATTGAGATAGTAACTATTTATTGAATGCCTTCTTTATTCTGGGACTTTATGTGAATTATCCCTTATCCTCACCCCTAGTTAAGTATGATATCTTTATAAAAGAAATGAGGGAGCCCATGATAAAAAGGGCTAACTGACTCAATTAGTAGCTACAAATATCATAGAGCATATTATTGCAGGAAGAAGCTTTTCTGGGGAGTCAGTTGTTAAAGGCTATACTAAAAGTAAACTTGAAGGATTTGCAGGCACAAAACTTAAAAGCAAAGTTAAAAAAAAGACATAAAAATAAACACACAATACCAGTAAAAGAGTGCAGATCAAGAATGTGTGTGACATGAAGGAAATGATGAACAAAAAGCAAATGTTAAAAAAATACTATTGTGAAAGATGTTATTCTCTTTTCCCAACAGTTTCCATAATTTCCTTTGTGAGAAAAACTAGAAATTTATATCAAAATCTCACATTATATTAATCATTAATTTTTCTGTTTATTTATTTGCTTTCAAGAAGAGAATGATTATTAAGCAGTTTTACAGCTTTTAAATTAAAGATGTAAAAATACTTTAGACCATATATGAATAAGTTAGATGATGGTGGGAATACTATAATCTTATCTCAGTTTATTAATTGTTTCAGCTGAGTTGCTGTGTAGGAAAACGATGAAGGTATGACTATAAAAGGAATAATATTTTAAAAATTAATAGTTAATCTAAGTGCTTATATGTTTGTGAGACATATTTGGGAAATCAGCTTATTCCACCAATAACTTTTAAAATTATCATTTCAAATACCAGGTTTAGAAATATAAAAGAATGGCCTTGACCCCAAAATACACTGTTAAATTATGTATCATGGGAAAATAAGACAGGGGCACCTGGGTGGCTCAGTGGGTTAAGCATCCAACTTCGGCTCAGGTCATGATCTCACGGTTAGTGGGTTCAAGCCCCGCATCGGTCTCTGTGCTGACAGCCAGCTCAGAGCCTGGAGCCTGTTTCAGATTCTGTATCTCCCTCTCTCTCTGACCGTCCTCTGCTCATGCTCTCTCTCTCTCTCTCAGAAATTTAAAAAAAAAAACATTAATGGGGCGCCTGGGTGGCTTAGTCGGTTAAGCATCCGACTTTCGCTTAGGTCATGGCCCCGCGTCGGGCTCTGTGCTGACTGCCAGCTCAGAGCCTGGAGCCTGTTTCTGAGTCTGTATCTCCCTCTCTCTCTGACCCTCCCCTGCTCATGCTGTCTCTCTCTCTCCTAAAAATAAATAAAAAAAATATTAAAAAAAAAACATTAAAAGAAAAAAGAAAAAGAAAACATAAAATGATACCTAGAGAGCTAATACACCCTTGTCAAGGCTAATAAACAGAATACTTAATCATGAGTGTACCTATCATTGGCCAAGAAAAGATCTGCCGTGGAAAGATGCCTCACCATTAGTAGTTTGCTATTTGAAGTTGTATTAATGCCAAAGAGAAGTTTCATCTATGATTCTCATATGGTATATACCACATTAAACAGTTAAAGCTCCCAAAATTATAAATATTACAACCCGCACACTGGAGTGGTTATTTTGAAAAGCATAGGTGTTAAGAAAAAAAAAATAGGTGCTCAATAATGTCTTATGTGCCTCTCATCATGCTGATCAAAGAAATAACTTTGTTATGTCCCCAGAGGATAATTCCTTTTGTAAATTACCAAGTTCTGCAGGGTCATAATTGTGGAAATCTAAAATAAATCCTATCACATGAGCAGGAAAAGTAATGGCCACCTTGACAGAGCATTCTCTGCTTACAAAATACTGCTTATTCCAAATTATGACTTACCAACACTTCGGGGCTTAAATGACCACTATAAAATTTTCATTCTGTTCTATATCAGTGAATAACTATATAGACCATCTATAACTAAAAATTGCAGGTAGTAATGCCACAGATCTTGACATCACCATTAAAGTCTCAGTTCAAATGTCACCATATCAAAGCGGCCTTCTAAGATTGCTTAAACCTAAATAGCTATCATTTCTTGTTTATGTCTAGCTCATTAGTCTCTGTGATTCACCACATAGTACCTAAACCTCTCTGAAATTACTATATTAATTTGATTATTTATTATCTAGTCTCTGCTCTTAAATGCAAGATTAATGGGTAACTGGGGCTTTTTAGTTCCAGTGTCTATAGGGGCAGGTGCTCAAGAAATTATTGTTCAATCAATAAATTACTATTCATATTTATTTAGGTTATGCTGTACTATAGGTGCATTTAAGCATGTTATAATGCTTTTGTATTTTATCACAGGCAGTTTTAAGAATGCTAAAGTACCTTGCATAAGACAATATTTTAGTTAAATCAGCTAACATCTTTCAGCTAACATTTTTAATAATAGTAAAGAGAAATTTGAAAACAAAATCCATTTAGCACTCATTCAATAACTGTATGACAAAATGTGTTAATGTCTTCTACATACTAGATATACAAAGTTTTCATTGTGCAGGTATTTTCTGACTCAATCCTTAGAACATCTGTGTAAGATCATTATTTTGTCATTAGTGTAGGGTAAGGGAAACAGAATTTTTAAAAAATGCAACTAGTGAATGCACCAGCACAATGAATCAATATTTAATAATTGTGAGACACCATTCTATGCATGCACAGGTGTGCACACGTGCGTGTGTGTCTATCACATCTTATGTAAACATTCATCTATTGATGGACATTTAGGTTGCTTCCATATTTTCACTATTATAAATAATGCTGCAATAAACATAGGCTTGTATATATCTTCTCGAACTAGTGTTTTCATATTCTTTGGATAAATACCCAGTAGTGGAATTACTGGATCATATGGTAATTCTGCTTTTAATTTTTGAAGAACTTCCTTGCCTTAAGAGACATATCTAGAAAAATGTTGCTATGGCTGACATTAGAGAAATTACTGCCTGTGCTGTCTTCTAGGATTTTAACATTTCTCACATTTAGGTCTTTAATCCATTTGAATTTATTTTTGGGTATTGCATAAGAAAGTTTTATTCTTTTGCTTGTTGCCATCCAGTTTTCCCAACACCATTTGTAGAAGAGACTGTCATTTTCTCAGTGCATATTCTTTCCTCCTTTGTCATAGATTAATTGAGATTATTTGACCATATAATTGTAGGTTTATTTCTGGGCTCTTTGTTCTGTTGATCTAGGTGTTCATTGGTTTTTTGTTTTGTTTTGTTTTGGTTTTTTTTTTTTTTTTTTCTGTTTTTTGTCAGTACCATACTGTTAGTGTTTTGATTACTAGAGCTTTGTGGTATATTCTGAAATCTTGATTGTGATAGCTCCACTTTTGTTCTTCTTTTTCAGGATTGTTTTTGCTATTGGGATCTTTTGAGGTTCCATACAAATTTTAGGGTTATTCTAGTTTTGTAAAAAATGCTATTGGTAAAACATTAAAAAAAAAAAAGGTGGGGGGCGTCTGGGTGGCTTAGTCGGTTAAGCGTCCGACTTTCGCTTAGGTCATTGTCTCGCGGTTCGTGCGTTCCAGCCCGGCGTCGGGCTCTGTGCTGACTGCCAGCTCAAAGCCTGGAGCCTGTTTCAGTCTGTGACTCCCTCTCTCTCTGACCCTCCCCTGCTCACGCTGTCTCTCTCTCTCTCTCTCCCGGAAATAAATAAAACATTTTTTAAAATGCTATCGGTATTTGATAGCGAATTCATGAAATATGTGGATTGCTTTGAGTAGTATGGGCATTTTAACAATATCTGTTCTTTCAGTCCATGAGCATGGAATATTTTTTCATTTGTTTGTATCATCTTCAATTGATTTTGTCACTGTTTTATAGTTTTCTGAGTGCAGGTCTTTAACCACCTTGGTTAAATTTATTCCTCAGTATTTTATTATTGTTGATGCAATTGTAAATGGAGTTTTTTTCTTAATTTCTGGTACTTCATTATTACAGCATAGAAATGCAACAGGTTTCTGTATAGTTATTTTGTATCCTGAGACCTTACTGAATTAATTTATCAGTTGTAACAGTTTTTTGGTGGAGTCTTTTAGGGTTTTTGTCTATAAAATATTTTGTGATTTGCAAATAGTGAAGGTTTTACTTCTTTCTTACCAATTTGGATGCCTTTTCTTTCATTTTGTATCATTGCTGTGGGTGGGACTTCCACTTCTATGTTGAATAAAGGTGGTGAGAGTGGATATCTTTGTCTTGTTTCTGATCTTAGGGGAAAAGCTCTTAGTTTTTCACCATTGAGTATGATGTTAGCTGTGGGTAATATGGCCTTTATTATGTTGCGGTATGTTCCTTCTAAACCTACTTTGTTTATGGTTTTTATCATGAACAGATGGTTGTACTTTATCAAATACTTTTTCTGCATCTGTTGATGATCATATGGTTTTTATCCTTTCTCTTATTGATGTGTTGTATCATGTTGATTGATTTGCAAGTATTGAACTATCCGTGCATACTGGGAAAAATTTCACTTGATTGTGCTGAATGATTTTTTAAATATATTATTGGATTTAGTTTGCCAATATTTATTGAGGATTTTTGCATGTATGCTCGTCAGAGATACTAGCCTGTAATTCTGTCTTGTAGTGTCTTTACCTGGTTTTGATATCAGAGTAATGCTACCCTTATAGAATTAATTTGGAAGCTTTCCTTTATCCTTTATTTTTTTTTGGAATAGTGTGAGAAGAATAGGTATTAACTCTACTTTAACTGTTTGATACAATTCACCTGTGAAGTTATGTGTTCCTGGATGTTTTCTTTCGTTGTTGTTGTTGTTGTTGTTGTTGATTGCTGACTCAATTTCATTCCTGGTAATCCTTCTGTTCAAATTTTCTATTCTTTCCTAATTTAATTTTGGGAGGTTATGTTTCTCAGGATTTATCCTTTTCTTCTAGGTTGTTCAATTTGCTGGCATATAATTTTTCATAATATTCTCTTATAACTTCTTATATTCTGTGTATCAGTAGTTATTTCCCCTCTTTTATTTCTGATTTTGTTTATCTCAGCCCTTTCTCTCTCTCTCTCTCTCTCTCTTTCTTTCTTTTTTATGATTCTGGGTAAAAGTTTAAAACTTTTGTGGAAATTTTCAAAGAACCAACTCCTGATTTCATTGATCTGTTGATTTTTTTAAAAGTGTGTCTTTCATTTATTTCTGCTCTAATCTTTATTATATTTTTATTCTACTGTTTTGGAGTTTTGTTTATTCTGTTTTTCCTAGCTCCTTTAGGTATCAGATTAACATGTTTATTTGATTTTTCTTACTTCTTGAAGTAGGCCTGTATTGCTATGATAAACTCCCCTCTTAGAAGAACTTTTTCTGCATCCCAATGATTTTGGACTGTTGTTTTTTTCATTTTCACTTGTCTCCAGGTTTTTTTAAATTTCCTGGTTTATTTCTTGGTTGACCCATTCATTGTTTATTGGCATGTTATTTAACCTCCATATATTTGTGTTCTTTACAGATTATTTCATGTTGATTTCTAGTTTCATGTTGTGTCCTAACATATACTTTGTTTTGGACAGTGTTCCATGTGCCCTTGAGAAGGATGTATATTCCCCTCTTTTAGGATGGGCTATTGTGATTTCATCTGTTAGATCCACCTTGTGCAGTCTGTCAATCAAACCACTGTTTGTTTGTTGATTTTCTGTTTGGATGGTCTATCCATTGATGTAAGTGGGGTGTTAAGGTCCCCTACCATTATTGTATCAATATTGATTATTTTTATGTTTGTTATTAGCTGCATTATATATTTGGGTGCCACCAAGTTAGGTGCATAGATGTTTACAATTATATTACTTGTTGGTTTGTTCCCATAGTATCTTTTGTCTTTTGCTATAGCCTTTGTTTTAAAGTCTTTTTTGTCTTATATAAGTACTGTTACCCTGGCATTCTTTTCAGTTCCTTTAGCATATGGAATGCTATACTATCCCTTCACTTTCAATCTGCATATATCTTTAGTTATGAAATGAGCCTCTTGTAGGCAGCATATATATGAGCCTTGCTTTTTTTATCCATTTTGTCATCTTATGTCTTTTGATTAGAGCATATAGTCCATTTATATGCAAAGTAAATATGGATAAGCATATACTTATCCCCATTATTGTTTCATGGTTGTTTTTGTAGTTCTTCTCTGTACCTTTACTCTCTTGCTCTTTTTCTTGTGTTTTATGGCTTTTGTTTTATACTTGGATTCTTTACTCTTTATATTTTGCACATCTATTACTTGTTTTTTATTTGTGGTTACCATATAATATCATTTGTATATAGCAGTCTATATTAAGTTGATGGTCACTTAAGTTTGAATCCAATCTTTTTTTTTTTTTTTTTAATGTTTTATTTATTTCTGAGAGAGAGAGAGAGAGAGAGAGAGAGAAACAGCATGATCAGGGGAGGGTCAGAGAGAGAGGAAGACACAGAATCCAAAGCAGGCTCTAGGCTCTGAGCAAGCTGCCAGCACAGAGCCCGACATGGGGCTTGAACCCATGAACCGTGAGATCATGACCTGAGCCAAAGTCGGACGCTTAACCAACTGAGCCACCCAGGCGCCCCAAGTTTGAATCCAATCTTAAATTCTCTCACCTCTACATTTTAGGTATATGGTACTATACTTTTAATCATTTTATTTTGTGAATCCCTTAACTGATTTTTATAGATATACTTTATTGTACTGATGTTGTGCTTTCTACTTTTCTTACTCCTATATATGTTCTTTCCTTTCCACTCAGAAAGGTCCCTTTAACATTTCTTATAGGGCTGGATTAGTGGTCACTAATTCCTTTATTTTTTGTTTGAGTAGCTCTTTATCTTGCCTTCTATTATGAATGATAGTCGTCCTGGATATAATGTTCTTGGTAATAGATATTTTTAAGCACTTTCTTTTTTAAATTTTTTAATGTTTATTCATTTTTGAGAGAAAGAGAAAAAGAATGAAAACAGGAAAGGGGCAGAGAGAGAGGGAGACACAGAATCTGAAGCAGGCTCCAGTTTCTGAGCTGTCAACAAAGAGCCTGACGCAGAGCTTGAACCCACAAACCATGAGATCATGACCTGAGTCAAAGTCGGAGGCTAAACTGACTTAGCTACCCAGGCACTTTCAATATATCAATGCACTCCCTTCTGGTCTGCCATGTTTCTGCTGAAAAATCAGATGATAGCCTTATGAGTTTGCCTTATATATAACTGTTTTCTTTCCTCTTGGTGCTTTTAAAACTCTATCACTACTTTGTACCGTTTAAATTATTATGTGTCTTGTGGACCTTCTTGAGTTAATTTTGTTGGGGGCTCACTATGCCTCCACATTCTGGATTTCTGTTTCCTTCTCTATATTCAGGAAGTTTTTAGCTATTAATTCTTTAACTACATTTTTTGCATCTTTTTCTCTCTCTTCTCCTACTGGGATTCCTATAATATGAATGTTGTTATGCTTAATGGTGGCACTAAATTCCCTTAATCTATTTTCATATTTTATTATTTATCTCTACTATCTCTACTATTGATTGTTCTCCATTACTTTATTTCAGGTCTCTGTTCCATTCTTCTGCTTCCTCTAGTCTTCTATTTATTGCTTCTGGTATACTTTTAATTTCAGTTATTGAGTCCTTCATGTCTGGTTGTTTTCCGTCTCCTTGTTGAGGGTCTTACTGAGATCCTCCACTCTTTTCTTAAGTTGAGGAAGTATCTTTATCACCCTTACTTTAAATTTTCTCTGAGGCACATTACTTCTCTCCATTTCATTTAGCTACCTTGCTGTTCTTTCATTTAGCTCTCTTGCTGTTCATTTGGGACATATTCCTTTGTCTCCTCATTTTGTCTGACTCTCTCTGTGTGTCAGGAAATTTAACTATGTCCCCTATATCTGAAAGTAGTGGCCTTATATAGAAGAGGTCCTATAGTATCTTGTAATACAATATCCTCTGTTCACCAGAATCTAATATTTCAGGGATATCTTCTATGTGTGTTGTATGCATCCTGGTGCTGTTGCTGAGCAATGTTTGCTTTCATTCCAGTCACCTGCAATGTCTCCCTTTGTCTGTTGTGGATGGGTTTTGGTCCCTAAATTGTTAGTGAACCAGTCTAGGGCTGACATGGGCTTGGGTTGAGTTGAGGCATTTTCCAGAGCTTTGGTCACACACAACTGCAGGTCCTTGCATTGTCCCCTGAGAAACTTTTGCTGGTAAGCAGGTTCTATAGTCAGACTACCCGCCTATCCCCAGCCCACTGCTAGGGTTGAAATGGAACTGGTGTGTGTGATTATATTTGGAGTTTTGCTGGTCTCTGTCTGTGCTGCTTGCACACTGCTATGCTTGTGTTGCTGTTTTGGATGGATTTCTGCTTAGGGAATGTTGGATGAGGTGAGTCTAGGAGTACACAGGGAAGGAACACAATGTTAGAAAAATTTGTTCTGGTCTGCTATGGTCAGGACCTGTAGCTGCTTTGGAGAACTATTGAGAGTGGATTGGAGGGGGTGAGTCCTCAGGAGAGTTTGGAGTGGGGCACACTGTTAACAAGCTAGGTCAAGAATGTTTGTGTTGGCTGGTTCCCACAGTTGGGGGAGGGAAATGACATCTGCCAGCTATTTTGTGTCTAGAGAATTATCTTAAAGGAACTCTTCCTCCAGCACATGTTCTGAGATTAGTACATAATTCTCTGTTCCTTGTACTCCAGGCATTCTCAAACTGCTTCTTCTATGCTGTATCTCAGTAGGGCTGTTTATTGTGTTGTCACTTTAATGATGGAGACTCAGTTTCCTATCATCCTCTGGCTCTCCCAGATCAGAGCCCACAGATTTTAAATATCCAGGTGTTATGCCCCACTTACTGTAAGAACTCAGGAAGATAAGCCCCTCTGTTTTGTTTTTTTTTAATGTTTATTTATTTTTGAGAAAGAGAACATGAGCAGGGGAGAGGCAGGGGTGGAGGTAGAGAATCTGAATGGGCTCTGTGCTGACAGCAGAAAGCCTGATGCAGGGCTCAGACTCACAAACCATGAGATCATAACCTGAGCTGCAGTCAGACACTTCACTGACTGGGTCATTCAGGTACCCCAAGACCACTTAGTTTTTAAATCCAAATGTTATGGGTATTTGTCTTCTCAGTGGAGATCCCCCATGCCTGACATGCCTGACATGCCTGATGGAGGAGGGGTCTGTTCCTCCTCCTTTCCTCATGCTAACAGTACCCTTCCCTCCTGGGGACAGACTTTTGGGCCATTTTGGTTTCTGATCATGTCTCTGGCCTTCCTACAGATTTTGGCGTGGCCCTCTTCTCTTGGCCAGCTGTGGAAAGTGTTTTCTGCCAGTCTTATGGTTGTTTTCTGAGTTACTTACACTTATGTGCATGTTAATCTGGATGTACACACGGGACAAGGTGAACTAAGAATCTCCATCCTCTGCCATCTCCCCCAGACAGTGCAACTAGGCTTTTATGTTACCTAGAAGGTCAGAGCTGATAATTTAATCTTATATTTACATTGATTTATATTTGTATCATAAAGTCAAACTAGAAATAAATCATTGTCCTATAAATATCTCAAAAGTTTTGAAATACTTCAAAACTCTTAATGTGTTTTGAAACATAATGAACTAACCTCTTATTTGGATTGAACAACAGGATTTCTCAGTATCTTAACAAGTGATTGACTAAGTGTCATAAAGAACAACTTTGATGATAATACATAGCTAGAAATTTTGTTTCATTTCAAACATTCTAGCTTACTCATTATGATTCCATGAGCAGATTTAGTCTGGACTTAGTAAGATTCAGAAGCAGAAATGTATAAAAAACCATTTTCTTAAATAAAAATTTGTTTTAAGAGAACCAGTAGAGCAAGAAGAAGGGTAACAAAAAGGAATTGTTTTTACATTTACATACTTGCATGCACTGTTTACATTGTTCAGAAGTACTGTAATCTATGGTGGAGACAAGAGGAGGCAACAAGGTATATGCAAACATGAAAATCAGCTTAAAGAATAACTTTTATAATATTCTTTATGGTACATGGGTTTGAAGGGATGGAAAAAAGGAAGCATCCCTTTAAAGATATAAAAATTAGCATTTGTCTTTATATAGGTATGCCTAATGTAAGCAGAGTATCTAGGAGATTCTGAATTTGTATTTTCTCTCATTTCACTATCATTTTCTTAACTTCGAAGAATCAAAACAACAGCCTTACAAACTTTGAGAAAGTAAGGAAAACTTGTCTTTCTTGAGGGAAGTATTTGAAATCTATGGGGAATAAAGTTATCAAGACACTATGCCAGCCCACAGACCATAGAACGTTACAACAAATCAGAGAGGAAACTCCTACATGAGTAGCTCAAAGCCACTCAGATTTAAGCACATCCAGGACTACTTCTCTCCAAAAGGAGGAATGAGATTGAAATGGGGCAAGGACATCACTATGAGTTGACAGAGTAAAGTTATTTTCAGAAGTGCTCACTCCCCACATATTTGTTAGTAATTTAACAAATATGTGCTTACTTTTGTATGTGTCTCACGAATTATGATTTTAAAATTTGCCTGTCAATAAAAAGGAGAGGAAATTATAATTGTCTATATAAGGCAGACAGTATTAGGAGGGTGCTGATTACTTCCAAGATCATATATTATAAATAACTGCCATATTTCAAAGAAAGAAAGAAAAAATTTGAACTGAATTGTTTTTCTCATTCTGGGAGAAAGCCAGATTCTAGACATTTCCAATGTCCTAATATATCCAAGCGTCACATATTATTATTTGTTGTTATATATATATAAATAATCTCAGTCATTAAACTTTGGGATATGGACTGAAGGATGTTTCTGAAAGGTAAATGGCCTCATACTTTTAACAACCTAGAAAACAACCAAATCCCAACATTTACAGAATGCACTAGTGCTTTAGAATTATGTTTCTTTTTACATAGCATAAATATCTATAGAGAAGAGGAAATATATCTGTTCTGAATATAAAATGCTTTTTTCTGGAGGTGTTTTTACATCATGAAATACAACTATATTTGTTTTAATGGAAATCTTTTGTAATCTTTGCATTTTCACATCTTCATGTGTATGATGGTGATGAAGCTTGGGCTACACAGCTGTGTTATTCCAATGATCATTCATGATACTTACGTGGATGATATATAATTATATATGATATATATATTTAAATTTCTATGATCTTCATGTCAGTTAAACATAAAATAGCTTCTCTTTCTCTTTGACAAGAGAAAAAAATAAGTTATATAATTTTTACCTGCCCCATTAACTGTAGCAAAGTTAAAGTATATCTGTCAATAGGTTCAGATTCTTAATCAGGTGTAAGTGTGTGCATGGAGGGTGAGAGGAACTTGTAAGCAAACTGAAAAAGTTATCAGAGGTTTCATATTTACAGCCTGTATAGCTGTGCCTTCCTGAGAATGAAAGAAAAGAAGAAGTTAATAAAATTCAGCGGGATAAGCATAGGTATCACAATGCACAAAGGGAAAATATTATATAAGCACCCGTCTCAAAAGCCAAATCATTGCTCTCTGGTCTGTTTCAACACCATCTTTAATACAGACTTTTTCCCTCCTGGATTTGTAAGTGCACCATCCCTTCTGATAGCTTTGCTTGCTCTATTGCACCCACCTTAATCACAAGGGAAAGTTGTATTTATGTGGTTTCTCACAATGTTGTCCAGCTCTTCCTACAAAATTTTGCCATGTCGCAGCAAGCTACAATGACTGCTTTAACAAACAACCTTCTTTTTGCAGTACAGAAGACTTACCTCTATTTTCTGGAACAAAATATTAACCCTAGTATTCAACAGCTCAATATTCCATTCTTCTTCAAACACTTTCTTCATCTGCCTCTAGGAGGCAACTCTGATTCTTCTCAGTTTTCTTCAGAGGTTCCTCCTCCCAAGCCTGTGAACATGAGTGCCTCAGGATTCAGATGCTTGTTCCCCTTCTCTATCTATACTTATTTCTGGGAAGATGGGAGGAGGAGGGCTCATCCATCTAATGGCTTTCATCACATCTTTCCACATGTGTTCAGGAGAAAAATCCTTGGAGACATCCTTCATACTCCTCTTTATCTGATATTCCACAGACAATCCATCAGAAAGTCTTCTTAACCTTAAAGAATATGTTGATTTTAATATTTTCACACTATTAGTTTTTTTTACCACTATATTCTAGTCATCACTCTCTTACAAATTAATGTAACAAATATCTAGTATAATGTTCTAAAGAAACCTGTTCAACACTGTTTAATGCAGTGTTTAAATTACTTGACCACGAAGCTACTTTTTTTGGGTACCATCTCTATTTTCATTGAAAATCGAGTATATTTTGGAAAACACTGCTATTAAAAATACTGATTTGTTAGAGCAACCCAGTCTCTCTTCTTTATTTCACTTTAAATAATTTCTCTTTCACAGTTTTGAGTTGAACTAAATTTTGCTCTTAATGCCCCTTCTTCCTGCTATAACTCAACAATTCAAAAATCAGATATGGACATACAAGGTTAGTGTCTACATATATGCATCAATGTAAAACCTAAGTACTGCTGTTAGCTAGCTCACCCATCAACAGTCATGATGAAGCTTTTAACATGTTTGAGTCTTTTTATATTTAATTCATATGATTACCATTGCCTACCAGCCTAAGCTCTATTACTTTAATATGAATAATATTGAAAAATAATATTTGACTTATTCACCACAAAATTCAAGTAGCATTATAGCATTCTTAAAGAAGAAAGGGGCAACTAACTTAATTTATTTTATTTTAAATGAAGAAAACAGGAATGTGTATGACTCCAAACAAATTCTTGAAGTAGATGAAACAAATGGTATAGTCTACCCTGCGACTTATATTTTATTGAAATAATGAAATACTTTATTTCATTATGTATATGATATAATATGATATATAATGTATTAAATGTATTATATTAATAACAAGTATAAATGTAAAATAAAAATATATATTAAATATAATACATAATATTGTTGATGTTGTCTTTTTATAACTACCGTAGTTCTTATAACACATCTAATACAATGGATTCTTTACCAGAAATCCTTTTGTATCTAGGTGCTCAGTGGCATTATTCAATGAAATTTAAGTTTGATTTCTTTGGAGGAAGAAAGAAAACAATGATAGATCACTGGGAATATAATGATCACTTATCATTTTTATTTTGTGTCTCTCACTGTTTATTAAAGTAAAGCAATTGAGATTTTGACTACATGTTTATCTCTCTAATCAGACTATTATTTCCTAGAATACAGTGATCATAATTTATCAGTAGTTGTAACTCCATTGCATAGCTCAATGCATGAAATAAGTATAGTCACTCAATGAAATCCTACTGAAGGAAACTCTTAGGTTAATCGATACTGTGAGATTTAGACTTCAGAATTTACAATGGAGTAAGAATAGTGTAAAAGAGAAAGCTTCTATAATTGCAACAAAAAACAAAGCTCATCATTTCATCATTAATTTAATGATGTATTTTATCTCTATGTTTAGGTAAAATAAAATATTTCATGGTATTTAAAATAAAATGTTACCATTCTTTAAAAAAAATCACTACATACTATTTAAATGCCAACTATATTATTGATGTTTCTTAATAAATTATAAATATTTTTATGAATTATTCCACAGTTTTAGAGACTCATTTAGAAATTATATTGGATCAAAGAATCCAATCCTGGAATACGGATAGGTTGGGAGAAATACATTATAATTAATTACATTACATTAGATTACATACATTAATGTATAATTAAGAAGGCCAATTTCTTGGCCAAAAATGAGAGAGTCTCTCCTATTTATAATAAACAATGACTATTTACAAAGCCAAAGAATATAGCCAAGTAAATTTGACACTAGTGTGATATTTTCTTTCATATTTTAAAATATAAATTAGAATGTGATTGAATGGCTTTTTACATTCTTCTAGTTTGTTGATTTTTACATATGAGAATATTTCTTTTTACTCATCATAGTACTGGAGGGATGCTGCCTTAGAGCTTTAGTCACTCATGGATATAATCCTAAGTCCGAGAGGTCAATGGTTCATAAAAGAGCCTCTATCTAGTCTGGCACAGTTCTGAATATTTGGCAGGATTTATTTAAAATAGGTCCAAGATGGGAATAGCAGAGGCATTGCTGGCAGAAACATATATAGGGATGCTTGCCTTCTCTGTTCTTGGCTCTAGCTGGTGCTATTTAGCTATCATTTTATAAAAACATGAACACAAAGCTCAGTCATGCCTTTGTAACTGGAGAAAAAAGCTAAACTAAAAATAGGCCATCATTTCGTTGAGCTTCATGCAGTCTTACCTGGTGTGCATTTGTTGTTGACTGGCAGACTTCCCCAAAGTAAATGGTGGAGTTTTCCTGGCTTATCCTTTCATGTATAGATATCACTCAGACTATGATGTTTTATTCAATTCTAAGTGCTATGGACCAAACATTTGCCTTGTAGCAGCACAGTGAATCTTTATCAACGCTGGCTGTGGAATGCTTCACTCATGTGAAGGTAAAGAGAGAGTGAAATTTGTTTCCTTTCTTACATTTAATATAAAATATTGTTGAATTTATCTTCTTATGACTAATGTAGTTTTTATGATACATCTAATACAATGGATTCTTTACCAAAAAATCATTTTGGATCTAGTTGCTCAGTAGGCATGATTCACAGAAATTTAAGTTTTATTTATTTGGGGGAAGAAAGAAAAACAATGAAAGATCATTGGGAATATAACTATCATTTTTTGTACCTAAACGTGTTGAACACATAATCCATTTTGCTTCTAGTAACTATCATATTTTTGGAGGTGAGATTTGCTAGTCATATGAATTACAAACATATTCCATATTGTTTTGTTTGGAATTTAATTCAATTATATTCTTGTCAAGGGGAGCACAATAGGGGTGCCTAGGCACCTCAGTCAGTTAACCGTCCAACTCTTGATTTAGGCTCAGGTCATGATCTTGCGGTTCATGAGTTCGAGCCCCACACCAGGTTCTGCGCTGGCAGTGCAGAGCCTGCTTGAGTTTCTCTCTCTCTCTCTCTCTCTCTCTCTCTCAAAATATGGGGAGCACAATAAATGTAAATTATTTTAATTTTTAACTGATTATGTTGCATAGTCAGGATTTTAAAATCTACCTTATCAGCCAAAATATTCCTAAATGATTAACAACTATTCTATTAATGTAGTGACAGACCAAAAAAAAATCATTCTTACTCTCTCCAGTTCCATAAATCTACCATCTTGGAGTAACCAGGAATGAACACTTCATGTATATTCTTTGAAACACTTCTTTTTCCTAAAATGAATATACTTGAAAATAAATTTTTACATTTCTCTTTATAAAAATGGTGTCAGATAATTTGATATAATTAAGAGTTGAATTTTGTTCAAATTTGAAAACTTTTTCCTTTCAAGTTTGCCCCTCCCTATTTAATTTTTATTTTATTATAATATATTTCAGCCAAAAGAATGGAGCTGGGAAGAACAAGTTGGGAATTGTTGGATTTTCTTCCCTTTGATTCTCTAGAACAGAAATGCTATCTCATTGATATTTTAATTGGGCTTCATCTTCAGTGATTTTCTAATTATTATTATGCCTGTTCAAAATTTCTACTTGAGTGTCCCATAGACATGGCAGTACTAAAATGCCCAGAACTGACTTTCTGATATTTATTCCCTAAACTGCTCTCCCTGTGGGTTTCTCCATTTCAGTTAGTATCAATTCCATCTTTCCTGTTCCTCAGAGCCAAATTCTTGGAATCAACTTCTACACCTCACACACACTCCCTCAGCAAGTGATGTCGTCACTACTCGAAAAATATATCCAGTCTGTATTCAGCCTCTTGTCACCTCTAGCACTGCTGCTACCTGATTCTCAGCCATGATCTTTCTCTCTACCTAGAATATAACAGGTGTCACATAATTAGTCTCCTTCTTCAGCCCTTTCCTTCTGCAATTTATTCTGAAAGGTGAAATAATGGCATTCACTGTTAAAACCTTTCCCCTATTATAGTCTCATGTAAAAAGTAAGTCTTTACTTTGGTCTATAAGCTTCTATAGGATTTAGTATGCTTTTCCTTCTCTCCTTTCATTTTCCAGTATTCCTCTCCCAACTTACTTAGATCTTCTGTTTTCTTGGAAGTTCAAAGGATATACCAGAGATATCTCTGCTTTAGGGCTTTCTCCCTGGTCTGCCTAACCCTCTCTACTTAGAATGTTCATTCCTCAGTTATCATTGTTTCTTTATTCCTTTTTTGTTTTTGTTATTGTTGATTGATGTTGATGATGATGATGATGATTTTGGTCTTTTCTTAAATATCACCATCAAAGCGAGACCTTACCTGTACATTTTATTTAAAATTGGAAAATACCTTTTGGTATGTTCTTGCTCTGTTTATTTTCCTCCATGGTACTTATCAGCAGACAGCACATTACATATTTCACTGACTGACTGACTGATATATTTATCTTTCATCCTAACATTTTGTCTTGCATCATATTCTTCCAGGGTTCACATTATTTATCTCTTCGTGGCAAACTCATATTTTTCCATTTAAATTTTTTTACCTGTCTCTTCTGATAATTACATATTAATGGTTATTTTATTCTTCAGTAAGAATTTATTTGGATATAGGACAAATACCACATGAATAGGACACAGTGTGGTGTAGTCAAAAAAGCACAGGATTGGGAGTCAGATGACATGCATTCATTTCTGGTTTTCACCATTCAACAAATTAATTGTGGGATTATAAACAAATATTTTAATCTCTAAACTAATCCAAATATGACAGAATAAGACATGATCTCTAAGGTCTCTTCTGGTGCTAATACTTTACAGTTTTAAACTGTTTCAGTGAAATAATGGGGTATCAGTTGAGGCTTGGATGACTTCGCTGATGTGACGTTTTTAACTAACTATCCATAGAGTTCATCTACCACCCTCTAAAGTATATTTCCTTACCAAGGCCTTGAATATTCTTGCGAATTCTTAATTATTCAGTTTGTTTAACATAGTATCATTAATACAGTTAGCAATTTTGATATTTAGTAGAGTATTCTGGTTGTCCAAATACCTTGGAACATATTAGAGAAGAAGGTAGAATTAACATATAGCCCTGGGATCACTAATTGTTAAAGTTTGTGGCAGTTCACTGTTCAACCATCATGGTTTATTTGGTTTCTGGTGGAGTCTAGATGGCCTATTATAGGGCAGGAGAAGAGAGAGAAAGAGAGAGAGAAACATAGAGACAGAGACTGATTTAAAGGAATTGGCAATTGGTGTATGTGATTTTGGAGGCTGGCAAGTCCAAAATCTGCAGGGTAGGCTGGCAAGCTGACAACTCAGAGGAGAGCTAGTGTTGCAGTTCAACTCCAAAGGTTTTCTGCTGGCAGAATTCCCTCTTCTTCCAAGAGATCAGTCTTTTTCTTTCAAGGCCTTCAACTGATTCTTTTGGGCTGCACCTAATCCACCCAAATTATGGAGGATAATCTGCTTTATTCAAAGTATACTGATTTAAGTGTTAATCTTATCTAAAAAAACAACTTCACAGAAACATTTAGAATAATGTTGAACCATGTATCTGCCTACTGTGGCCTAGCCAAGGGAACACATAGAATTAACCATCTCATCAAGTAAATAGGTCCCATTTGGAAATGGCTGGAGAGATTACTATTGAATACGCTTACTGTTAAATTGTAGGGTACTTCCTTATCAAGATATGCTCTCTCATTTAAAGACTTAATGGTTTGAGAACTGGCTCAGCCTCCTGGTTATGCATCCCTGATTTCTTCTGATCGCATACATTTAGCAATATAGTTGGCAGCTGCACATCTTTCTTGTCTCTCAGAATACCTTGTGCAATTAACCAGTGTCATTGTTGTCTGCAGATCACACATCCATGACAGCCCCTCTGATCTTGCTCCTTATTATAATATATATACCAATTTTAATTCTGATGTTTAAACACTAGCACCTGGATTCTGTAACTTTGAGAACCTACCATTGTAGTCAGAGATCCTATTGTAATCTCCTACTATTAACCCTGGCATGCAAATGTAGCCATCACTGAGCTTCTGAATTATACTTGTGCCATCTTACCATATTATCGCTTATTGCTTTAGTAAACAGACTTTCCTTCTGAATTTCTGCAGAATATAGCTGGTTGATTTTCAGGCGTCCTATTTTACCATATTAGCCACTTCTTGACCTTTTGACTTTTTTTCTCTGCTACTTAATATTGTATTTCTAGACTTGTTCATTCACTTAGTACAGACCATCAGTTTTCCCAATCTTTAAAGAGACATCCTATCAGTGTATTAACATTTTCTCTCATGGTCTTTCCCAAGGACCATGTCAAGGAATTTTTAGTTGGCAGAATTTTTCATTCATCATTTTAACAACGTTCTTCCAGTGTCTTCTTGCTTCGATCACTTCAGGTAAGTCAGCTATCAGTCTTACATTTTCCCTGTAAAAGTATCTTTTTTTTCTTTTCCTGCCTACTTTTAATTTGTTGTTTATAATGTTTTTCAATCTTCTTAAATCTTCCCTCAGATTTTAAAATGATTATAATATGGAAAATATAGAAAATTTTTCTTCTCACTCACTAATTTTAATTTTGATTTGGGGAAAATTCTTTTATATTATTTATTTTTTATAAAAAAAATTTAATGCTTATTTTTGAGAGCAAGATAGAGACAGACAAACAGAGTATGAGGCAGGGAGGGACAGAGAGAGGAGGAGACACAATCCAAACCAGTCTCCAGGCTCTGGGCTGTTAGCACAGAGCCCACCACGGGGCTCAAACTCACCAACCGTGAGATCATGACCTGAGCCCAAGTTGGATGCTCACCCAGCTGAGCCACCCAGGTGCCCCTCTTTTAAATTATTTAATATCTGTTTGGGGTTGTTTTTCGGTAATGGCCTATTCTAATTTTTCAGTTTTCTTCAATATTTTAAATACTTTAATATAATTATTTTATAGACTATTAATTACATTATCTGAAGTTTCTGAAATTCTAATATTGCTATTTTTAGTGTCTGATGACTCTCATAATATCTAAAATATCTAAAATCCCAGTTTCTTTTTTACTAGATTGATACATCCCTTAGGAAACCAGCTCATTCTTAACTTCTTATGATTTTTATTTCACTCATTGTTTTTATTTCCAGGGAGCTCTATATTATTGCTAGCTCAATGAAATTTTAAAAAAAATAAGCATTTATGTCTTATCCAAAATCTTGTCCTGTTCTGATGTGGAAGATTTTTGAAATAGAAAGATTTAATTTTAGATAGCCTTTTATAACTTCTGAGAAGAGTTTTGTAAGTTTTTTTTTTAACTCATCAATAATTTTTTATATATTTCTATTTCAACACAGATAGGTCTATTAATTCTATTTGAAAGCTATACTGTTTTTCATTTTTAGTGTACTCTGTTCCACTATATCCACTACTTAGGCAGTCTTCATTTATCTTTTTCTTATAGCAAACATTGCTGCAATAAATGCCATTAATATATATTTATGAATTAGAACTTTTCTTTTCATAAATTTTTTAATGTGTTATTATTTCTGAGAGAGAGAAAAAAAAACAAGAAGGGAAGAGAAAGAGAGACAGCAGGAGCAGGGGAGGGTCAGAGAGCAAGAGGGAGATACAGAATCTGAAACAGCCTTCAGGCTCTGAACTAGCTGTCAGCACAGAGCCCGACATGGGGCTCAAACACACAAACCGTGAGATCATGACCTGAGCCGAAGTCGGACGCTTAACCGACTGAGCCACCCAGGAACCCAGAACTTTTATTTTCTTTATAGAATCTCTAAGAATGGGATTTCTGGATTACAGAGAGTAGGTATTTTTACATTTAACATACTAAATGATTAAATGGATATTATTTTATTAGTCTTTTCTTGGTTTCAGCTTTAGGATTCTATCATAAATGCTTCATTCCAGAAACTGTGTATCGGTACAGTCATAGACACAGAGAAAAACATATTATGGAATACAGAGCATGAATCAGGCATGCTGTTTTTTACAAAAGAATAAGACAGAGAAGCAGGAGGAGGAGGAGGAAAATTCCAGCAATTTTAGTACAATAGAATTTTATAAAATATTGAATTTGTAAATTAAATCTTAGACATTACACAAAAGCATGAGAAAAAAAATAATGAATAGGTAAATTGGACTTCATCAAAATAAAAAAAAACTTATGTGCATCAAATGATCACACTATCACAAATGTGACATGACAACTTATAGAATTTCAAAAATATTTGCAAATCATGTTTCTGACAGAGATTGAGTATCCAAAATATATGAAGAACACTTACAACTCAATAACAAAAAGGCAAGGAATCCACTTTAAAAATGAGCAAAGGATTGAGTAGAAATTTCTCCAAAGAAGATGTACAAGTTCCAACAAGGATATGGAAAGACAATTAGTCATTAGAGAAATACAAATCAAAACCCCCAATAAGATACTACTTCATATTTCTTAGAATGGCTATAATAACAATTTTAAGAAGTGGATAATAACAGATATTGATATGAAAGTGTAGAAATTTTAAGAAGTGGATAATAACAGATATTGATATGAAAGTGTAGAAATTTGAACTCTTGTGCATTGCTGATGGAAATGTATAATGGTACAGCCATTATACTATTCTACTCTATAGTTATATACCTAAAAGAATTTAAACCAGGTATTTGAATAAGTATTTATACATGTATGTAAATAGCAGTACTATTTACAAATATCCAAAAAGTAGAAAGAACCCAATTCTCTATCATTAGAGAAATGGATAAACAAAATGTATGATATATTTATACAATGGAATATTATTCAGCCATAAAGAGGAATGAAGTATTGACACATGCTTTATGAATCTCAGAAATACTGTGCTAAGTAAAATAAGCCAGACAAAAGGCCACAAATTATATAAATGCTTGCATATAAAATATGCAGGGTATTTAAGTCCATAAAGACAGAAAGCAGGAGGAAGGGGAACTGACTGCTGGGTGAGTATGAAAAACCAATGAAATCAAAGGCTGGTGGTTTGAGAACATCAATAAAATTGATAACATCTGGGCCATTGGATCAAGAAAACAATAGGCAAAACACAAATTACCAATCTCATTAATTAGAAGTGATAACATTACAGATTCTATAGATATTAAAATTATAAGATGATATTGAGAACAACTTCATGCCAATAAATTTGACAACATAAATGAAATCAATCAATCTCCAAAAGGATGTAAACTAGCAACAGTCATTCAAAAAGAAATAGTCTGCTTGGCTTAATCTCTATCAAATATTTTATTTAGTTTTAAAAACCTTCCCACAAGGAAAACTGTAGGTACAGATGGTTTCTACAATTTTAAGGCAATTAGAAAAGAGAGAATAATTCACATGTTATTCTGTGAGACCAACATTACCATGATACCAAAACCAGATAAAGATATTACAAGAAAATATTTTTCAAAAGATTAGCAAATTGAACTCAACATTATATAAGAAGAATACTGTAACACAGTTAAGTGTAGTTTATCCCAGAAATGAATCTTTGATTTGAAGTCTAAAAGTAAATCTATATAGCAAGACACATTTATAAATTACAAAAGCAAAGCTATGCTAATTTACGTAGAAAAAGTATGTTAAAAAAAAACCCCAAAGTCATTCCTGATTTAAAAACAAAAAGAAAACAAAACAAAAGAAAAAAAAACCTTTAGGCAAATAAGAGTGGAGAACTTCCTTCTTTGCTGAATGTCTTCTGTGAACAAATAAACAAGCAAACAAACCTATAGTTAACATCATACTTAATGGTGCAATAATGAATATTTCTACCTAGAAACAATTCAAGGATATCTGTTCCTACCACTGCTATTCAACATTGTACAAGCTGGCTTTGTCATTGCTATCAGGCAAGAAAATGAATTCTAAAATATCCATCTTGGAAAGAAGGAAATCTATTCATTTCTAAAATGATCATTAAAATCTGTTAGAAATCTATAAAAGATTACTAGAACTTGTAAGTGAATATAGCAAAATTGTAGAAATAAATATATACAATCCATTATGTCTTTATACTTTAGCAACAACAAAAGATTCAAATTAAAAGTAATTACATTTACAAGAAATCAAAAATATATGGAGTATTTTTCCATTATGACAAAATTTTTCCATTAAACAAAAGTTTCCATTATGAAACACTGAATGCTGAAAATTATAAAAACATTGCTGAAGGAAATTCAAGTCCTAAATAAATAGTGAGATATACATATTTATGGATGGGAGGACACAGTAACTAAGATGTAAATTCTCCTGAGAATGACCTATAGATTCAATGGGATTTCACTCAAATTAACAGACTTTTTGTTGGAAACTCTCACAGTGAATCTAAAATTAATACAGAGAAGCAAAGTACACATGGTAGTTAAAACAACTTTGAAAATTACAAAACAAAGATGGAGAACTAATGTTACTTGCTCTAAAGATTTAATGTAAAGCTGTAGAATTTAGGATAGTGTGATGCTGGTACAAAGATACATAGGTGATAGATAGGTAGGTAGATTGATATAGACAGATAAATTGAACAGAATCATTTCATGCATATATGATTAAATGAATTTAATCAAAGGAATAAAGGCAATTATATGGAGAAATTGTTGTTTATTTAAGTGAATATACAAGAAAAAAAACATATATATATTTGATATGTGCCTGACATTATATTCAATTAATATATTTGAAAATAAATCTCATACCTAAATGGAAAACCTAAAGTTATCTGAGTAAAATAAAAGCATATGTGGAATATTCATAGCAAAAAAAAAAAAATCCTCTGATAACAGCCCATGTCTATCAATAGATAAATAGATAAATGAACTATTATATGTACACAGTAGAATGCTAGTCAGTAATAAAAATAATGAACTATTGATACAATCTACAATATGGATCTATTTCTCAAGTTAATTAAGCTGATTGAAAGAAGCAAGACAAAAGAATGCATATTGTATGATTTTATTAAATTAATGTCTAGGGAATGTAAAATAATCTATAGGGACAGAAAACAAATCAGAAATTGCCTAGGAGTGGGGTGAGGTACGATTTTAGAGAAGGATTATAGAGATTCATGAGGAAACTTTGGAGTAATGAATGTGTTCATTATCTTAATTGTGGTGATGTTTTTTGGTTAGATACACACGTCAATACTTAACAAATTTTATACTCTAAATAAGTAGAATTTATGTAAATTAAGTCCCCATAAACTGTTAAAATTGGAACAAATTTGATGTTTGGAGTCTAACAGTTTTTGAACTTTAGATTTTGGTATGTTAAGAAAGATAATAAGGCTATGATTACAGGGTGGATAATGGTACATGTAAATGCTTGAGTAATGTTTACCAAATTGGGTCATATAAGGCATCTTGTGTTTTAACCGTTAGTACTTCTAAACAGTTCATTTGTTAGAAAGAATACAGGTATCAGATGTGCTATAGATTTTGGTTTATGTAGTATAAATTGATCAATTTGGAGAAATTAGGGGATTGGTGGATGGATGGGTAAATCCATAGCTGAATATAGTAATTGGGGAGATATGTTATAAGTAGCTAGTTAAATGAATAAAATGCACACTTTAGTCTAACCTTGAAGTTTACATTTTTGGGTGTTTATATAATCCAGGTTAAACTGAATACTTTTTCAAATTCTTTTGTCATGCCAACAGAAAAAAAAGTCACTATATGGATGGATTCTTAAGTGCAGGGGAGTCTCATCTGCAAGTGATAACCCACAAGAGAAATGAAAATGTGATTAAGCCAACCATGTACAACACCATTCTGTTTTTATCTTTTTACACATTACCTTTCCTGCAAAAAGAATTTTTTTAAATGATGCTATTACTTTAATAGCTTCTATTTGCATTCTGAATTTTCATTGTGTCAGTTATCCAGTTCTGCTTATATGATGAAATTTGTGGGCCTCATGGCTATTTTAATGTGATGCCTTTTATAATGTAATTGAGAGACGTCTCCAATGAATAAAATAAATGGTTTCAGAGGGTTCTTAAGCCCTCAACAGACATCAGCTAAAATGTTAAGAGTGCCTCCAAATCCCACTGGTGTTATATTTTCTAACCATGAAAGAAATGTCATTATTGTAAATTCCCAGCTTTTGTCTGAAAATCTTGTACTAGATCCCTTGAGCACCAGTTCAGTTAATTAATTCAAACAATTTCCTCTCTAATCCTTAAAACATTTTCATATTTAAGACAATAAATGAGGTACTTAAGGGGCTCACTCATTGTTGGTCATTAATATGCCAGGGAATTAGAAAAATTACCCCTAGTCTTTAGTGACATGAATAATGTCTTTTTTTTTTTTTTTCTTCCAATGGTTCTGACCTGTACAAGGTTAAAAGCATGGTTTCTCTGCAACCGACTTTAAGATAATCCTATTTTCCACGTGCTTTGGTTTTAACACATATATCCAAATTCTCTTCCTTTTCTTTCAGCAATAAATTTAATACAGAGTTGGATAGGTTATACCTATTTAAAGATTAAATTAGTTAATAATAACTTTGAAATTAGTGATTAGTTTAGAAGAAGAATAATTGCATTTTCCTTGAACCGGTACATAAGGTTAATGTAGTTTAGAATGTGATGGCTCCAGTAACTTTGACACTAATTGGCGATTGTGTTACATGTTAAGATAAGGAGTCAGCATGAAGAAATTCTCATGAGAATTGCAGGAAGACAAAGCTATTTGTTCAGAAACCTACTTTTCTCCATTTGAACGATTGGTTTAATTTCATAAAAGGTTGGAATGTGACCTTCAGGATAAAATTTCATAGCATTTTAGGCCATTGACTCTGGATTATCAAACTGAAGCAAAGGATAGAAAGCAACTTTTTCTGTAAGATGCAATCAGCTATCTATTTGACAGTATGTGAGTCTATTTGTTCAATTTCCTAAATTGACTCTCTCTAGCAGGGGGAAAAGTGTTAGAGGAAAAGAACACGAGACATGTAATTGTTTACAGTGCTTTGTGTTTATATAGCCCTTACCCCCCAAAATCTTCTAAATAATTTTAAAACCATTATAAATTTAATTTCTTAATGTTAACACACACACACACACACACACACACACACACACAGATGCACAAACATTCCCATAAGTGTGATTTTGAAAAGTTGAAGAAGACTCTAGATGTTTGAAGGTAAGGTAGCCAAATTATGGAGAGCAAATTGCCCATAGGATGATTCAGGCAGAAAAGAGCCAATTTGTATAAATTCTAATGTTGGGATGTATCTATTGTGGGATCAGTCTTGTTTCTAGTCATCGATTGAAAGCAACAATGTTTCAACTCAAACACAAGGCCCCTATTGTGTTTTTTATTTGTAATTTTTTATTTTATTTTGTAAGTTTATATATTTATTTAGAGAAAAAGAGATAGAAAGGGAAAGAGAGTGCACATGTAAGCAGGGGAGAGGCAGAGAGAGAGAGAGAGAGAGACAGAGAGAGAGGGAGAGAGAGAGAGAGAAAGAAACTCCCAAGCAAAGCAGGGTCTGTGACCTGTTAGCACAGAGCCTGATATGGGTCTCGATCTATTGAACCATGAGAACATGACCTGAGCCAAAATCAGGATTTGGATGCTTAACCAACTGTGCCACCCAGACACTCCTCGTGTGTAATTTTTTTAAAGGTTTATTCATTTATGTTAGGCACAGATCAGTGTTTTCCTAATAAAACTGTTGAAATGTGACATCAAAAATGTATAATTTATTTCTGTATATGAAACATTCACCTATATATCATCTTTATAGTAATCAACATTTTCACAGTAAAAAGCATGTTTAGGCAGAGCAGTGACACAGGTGAATGCTACAAATGTATTGTTTAATCTGTTGCTACTTACATAATTGAGCTAATTTGTTTATAACAATATTACATTACAAGTCACACTTTTAAAAATTATTTGAAGTATTAAGGAGGAAACATTTTTTCTTTTTTCTTCCCAGTTCTTTGGCTGGTATAATAATCAAATTAAGAGGGCACAGTAACAGAAGAAAAACAAATTTAATTATATTCATATGGGGCCCCAAAGAATATGAGATCCCCAGGCATTAAAGGTCTATATGCAATTCTTTTTTTTTTTTTTTTTTTTTTTATTTAATTGCTATTCTGAGCTAGAAAAATGGCAGTGGAGTCTGAGACTTCAAAGGGGAAGATGACAATTCTCAGAAAGACTAGAAGAACAAATGTTTGGTAAACAAATGTTTGTCATGCTGTACAAAGACAGTGTGAAACAAAAAGGAATTTGATCTCCCTGCCCCCGCCCCAGTTTATTGCATCTAGCCCATATTCTTCGTATTTACCTCTGTTGATTATTTTCTTCCTGGGACAAGTCCTCCATCTAAATTCTTTCTTTTCTAAGTTTATTTATTTATTTGAGAGAGACATAGACAGCAGCACAGAGGAGATACAGAGAGAAGGAGAGAGAGAGAATCCCAAGCAGGCACCGTACTGTCAGTGAAGAGCCTGATGTGGGGCTAAACCCCAGAACCATGAGATCATGACCTAAGCAGTAACTGAGAGTTGGACTCTTAACCAACAGAGCCACCCAGGTGCCCCTCTCTCTAAATTCTTGTAAGCAGTTAATGGAGAGATAAAGGGATCACTTGAATCTGCTGGATCCTGATTACCTTCAGCACAAAATATCCCACATGCTAGGGCACACTGGTGGCTCAGTTGATTGAGTGGGGACTTTGGCTCAAGTCATGATATCAGTTCCTTCATGTTATCAGTTCCTGAGTTTGAGCCCTGCATCAGGCTTGCTGCTGTCAGCATGGAGCCTGTTTCAGATCTTTTCTCCCGTTTTCTCTCTTCTCCCTTGTACTCTTTTTCTCTCCATCTCTCAAAAAATAATAATAATAAAAATAAAAGTAGTCCACATGCCAAAATGGTACTTTTGGGGAAGACTTGTTCTGAATCCATTGACATTGCTTATCCTCACGATGTATAATTTGTTTTTTAACTTTCAGAGTTTAGATAAATGCAAGGATATCGTTCATATTTTCCACTTTCAGCAGATTATTACATTTAAAATAATTATTTTGGAGGGATTCTTTCCTTTTAGTCACTAAAAATGAAGATCAGGGCTAATACAGTTTTAATATTAAAAACTAGAAATGTTTTCCCCATAACTGAAATAAGTTTAACGTATACAAAGTAAAACATACTTAAAGGATATCTATTTAAAGGAAGTCTTTAAAGGACTTTACTTAAAAGAATCTACTTAAAGGAAATATTTTAATAACTTTTAAAATAATGCATCTAATTATTCTCTGGTCAAGTAACTCCAGGTATTTAAAATAAATATTTTCTTAAATAATATTCAATGTAAGTCCAGGTATTTAAAATAAGTGTAAGTCCAGGTATTTAAAATAAATATTTTCTTAAATATTATTCAAATAGGTTTAGCAAAAGAAAGTTTACCTTAAGGTGGATGAGCACTGAAATCAGTGTTTATGAAAGCTTAAAATGTTTTCGTGTTTTTTTAGAGAAAACAGAACACATCTGAATGATAAGGTGCCTATTGGTAGCTGTGTTACCCAATCTGAGCAACCTATAATTTTTCATCTTATTTCTGCTTCTTGCTCCTCAGTTCAGAGATTGTTTTATTCTAAAAATGACAATAAAAAAGAACAATGGGATGCTCAGAGATACTAACAACTTTTAAACAATGTAAGAAGAAAAAAAGATAAAAGATAAATAAAAATATGGTATATGGGAATACTTTCTAAAAGTTGTATTGGTAGGGGAGATAATTGACATTTATTTGAACATATTTGAATATATTATTCTTCAATAATAAATTAATAGTTATTAGACTAATTTCCTTAAATATTCAGTTTACATCTTTTAATAATTCTGTATATAATTCTTATTACTTTTAATTTCAAGTTTATTCTTAATGCCACTTATCTAAAATATAAAATGTATAAGAAAAGCATAAATAACCTTGCCACTACCTCCCTTACCATCCTAATCACCACTTTTTAAGTGATTTTAACTTAATATAACAGAGTAGAGCAAATATATTTTACTCAACCATTGTCATGTTTTATATTTTAATAGATTATCAGGAGTTGAGTTGTTTGCTCAAAATGTAAACTGGTTTCTAATGTTAATAGATCATGCCAGAATTATTCTCAATAAAATTGTAATAATTCACAGTATACCTAGTAATGGAGAGAAATATTTCTTTCCCACATTTTTCTGATTTTCTAACACTAGTAGATGGTTTTGAACATGATGTTTTGTTTGTGTGGAGTTTGTTGTTGTTGTATTTGTTGTCTTTTGTTTTATCCGTTTTAAAAAATAATGTTATTTTATTGTTGGAAGTATCTCCTTTTTGTCAAAACCCTAGTGAGGCACTTTTTCCTTAAATTTATCAGTGATAATGCGTTTCTTCTTTTGTGAATAATCAGATCTTTCCTTTTATTCATAAACGTTATATTTCTAAGATTTATCATATATATTTTTCAGTTTCTCCAGAGAAACAGAACCAATAGGGTATATTAAGAGGGAGTGAGGATTTATTTTAAGGAATTGGCTCATGTGATTATGGGGACAGACAAATCAGAAATTTGTAAGGCAGGCTGGCTGGCTGGAAAATGAGTTAATTGAGTTATAGTATATAACTGTATACACTATACACTATACAATATACAATATAATATACAATATATATACAATATATATAATATATACTATATAGTATATACAATATACAATGTACAATATACAATATATATACAATATATATACTATATACTATATACTATATATACTATATACTACATATACTATATAATATAATTGTATTATATTTGTATATAATTATATATTATGTATATAATTATATACAATTGTATATATAGTATATATAGTATATAATTAATATATATAATATATAATAATATAATTGTATATAGTATATAATTAATATATATAATATATAATAATATAATTGTATATAGTATATAATTAATATATATAATATATAATAATATAATTGTATATAGTATATAATTAATATATATAATATATAATAATATAATTGTATATAGTATACAATTGTATATATAGTATATATAGTATATAATTAACTATAATTGAGTTATAGTATTGACTCTGAAATCCATAGGGCAGGTCAGCAGGCTGAACTCAGGAAGGAGTTCTATGTTATAGTCTTGAGGCATAATCTCTTCTCTGGGAAATCTCAGTGTTTTGCTTTGAAGGGCTTTAACTTACTGGATGAGGCATACCGACATCATGGAAGGTAATCTGATTTACTTAAATTGATTGTAAATTCTAATCATACCTACAGAACACTTTTACAGTAATGTCTAGCATAGTGTGTGTTTTGACAAAACAAGTGGGCAACATAGCCTAGCCACATTGATACATAAAATTAACCATTGTATTTGCATATGTCTCTAATTCATTCATTCTGACTACTGACTGAGTCTTCCAGTTTATTCTTCATGAATGTTTGTGCATTTAGGTTGTTTCTTGGTTTTGCTGTTGTGCATAGTGTTATTACTAGATACTCTGGTACATGTATTTTTTAATAATTATTACAGTTTTTCTTGGCCAACTAGTGTACTTCTAAAATGAAGAGTAGGGAGTTAGGGCTTGCCTTATAACACGTCAAGACTGATTATGAACCTATTATAAGTAACACGGTTTGATAAGGCAAAGGGATAGACCAACGGATCCACAAAATAGAAATGAGAGCCTATATGCATGTATGACATTTTAATGACGTGTCAGACATGTTGGGAATATAAGGACTTTTCAATAAATGGAAATAGATAACATATCCATATGAAGAAATTTGAATTGAATTTCATCTTTATATTGTAAGGAAAGACACACTAAATAAAATTAGAAGATTAGTTACAAATGGGAATAGATCATCATAAACAAAATTGAAAGAATACTTACATATGTGAAAATACTCTTTTTAAAAATTTTTTTTAATTGTTTCTTGGGGCACCTGGGTGTCTCAGTCAGTTGAGCATCCAACTGTGGCTCAGGTCATGATCTCACAGTTTTTAAGTTCATTACCTGCATCGGACTCACTGCTATCAGTACAGAATCTACTTTGGGTCCTCTCTACCCCTCTCTCTTCGTCCTTCCCAATCACTCCCCGTTTTTCTCTAAAATAAATAACCATTTAAAAATTTAAAAATTGTTTCTTATAATTTATACTTTTGGTAGCCAGTATAATTGAACTTTTGTATTTAATCTAGTCAACATGTCTACATTTTTCTCTGCAACCTAGTATTACACAAGTAATATCCTAATTATTATAACGAAGACAAAGCACTCAAAACCACCATTAAAGTATCTTATTTAGTAATGAAATTTTGAAAACCTGTTCAATAAAATCTAGCAGAAATATTCAGGATGACAATTTTCCCTGGATTATTTGACATTCACTCTATGTTCTTTGTTATGTGAAGATATACACAGCATATTAGATGAAGATAAGCTCCCTTCTCATTGAGATTTTAGAAAACATCATTTGACAGATGATGTAATTACTAATTTCAAGGCACTATTTTAATTATAGCTTTTTTTTTTCATTTGGGCTTTATCATTCAAAAATACTCTGTCTCACTTTGATGGATCAGTTGGAAATTCCCAGTATACCCCAGATATCAGCTAAACTGAATCTCTTAAAGATAGAAATAAAATGTCCTAAAACTTTTATTACAACAATATTAAAAAATGCATTGCCCTCCACAGGATTTCTGAAAATTCCCAAGAGACATATGTTCTTATTATTATGTATGGCTCATAAATCCTGCTTCTGCTAAACTAGTTCAGTTTAGCAATCATATGCCATTACATTTGGGCTGTTTTTGTTCTCCACCACATGTGTGCAACTATAAAACTTTGCCCTTTGATTTCTTTTTATACACACACACACACACACACACACACACACACACACACACCTCCTGCTTAAACCAAATGGATATACAATGACTCCAGTGAATGTCAGGAGACAAGGAGACATACAGAGTGTCTCTCAATTTAAAATGCCATATTCTGATCATTACCTCCTATTTTCCAGCTCATTTCTTCTAAATAGTCCAACTTAATCCTTACAATGAATTTGGGCCTTCTTCAATCTTTAGATCCTTTCTAGTTTTCACTATGACCTGCTGTTTTCACTTCTCTATGCCCTGCTTCATATTCTTACTTCCCTCCTTACCTATGTTACACCACAAGGAAAATTATAATCACCTCCTTACAGAAAGCTCTCAAATTCTTCATAACTTCATAGTAGTGACAAGGTTAAATCACAGTCCTGGTTAAACCTAAAACTCTACTCTTCATATGTACTTAACGCAGGTGAACATAGCTGAGAAAAACACATAGACTGTTTTCACCTTAAATTCATGATCAAAACTTCAATAGAGTCCTTAAGTTGCCGGCAGTTAGACTGCATTGAATTTGGGCACTCACATTTTCATTTTCTAGTTAATTATTTAATAATTTGTTACCTTGCATCAAACTTGAGCACTTCCTTTTCCATTATTACATCAAACTGGTGACATTATTGCTTATTTCACTGAGAAAATCTCTTATTACAACACGTATCTACTTGCAGTCAATTTACCTTCTTTCATTACACTTTCTCATAACTAAGGCCAACTACTTTACCTATACGGTACATCTCAGTGTTTCTTACTTATTCAAATAGTTTGCTCCAAAAAAACTTTTACTTCTTCCTGCATCATTCACATATATGATTCTGTCGGATTATTTTTGTAAAGCATTTAATAAAATGCTATTATTTTCTGACCTCAAAAGTTTTGAAAATATTTTCAGTTATGACCAATATAGAATAACTGGAATCATACTTAAGTTCTTTCTGTTATTAATTATAAAAGATCATCATAATATAGAAATAATTATTTATGGAATTTGGACAATTGACAAGTCTATAATCAGTGGAACAAAGGAAGGCCAGTCAGTGATTGCCTATAATAATTTAGGCTTTCTTCAGAAGAGCGTTTTTCCAAATTATTATGAAAGAGGAAATAAGAATACAGCAGAAATTTCAAGTTATAACTGTATTTCTGAATAGAGAAAACACAGATTAGAGGCCAGAGCCACTTTGATGCTTTGGACTATTTCTAAGGGGAGGATCCATTAAAGGGAAATTTGCAGAAAAGTAACCCCACAAATTTTGCATAGCTTCTTGGCTGGCCCTTATTCTGTATATATAGGGTGTAATTCTAGGAGACTGAACAGAGGACAGCCACTATACGTTTGGAATACCTACCAGAGATTTCAGAAGCTGTGCAAGGCTGGGAAAATATTGAACTTCACACACAACTAGAGTGGAGAAAACCTCTTTTCAAATGCACAAGGAACATTTTACAAATCAGACCATAAGCTGGTCACAAACATAGTTTTGAGGATTCTCAAAGAATTGAATTTATACAGGGTATGCTCTCTGACTAGGGTGGAATTTAATTAGATCTCAATTACAGAATATGTCCTAGAAAATGTTTTTAAATTAAGCAAAATTTTTCTGCATAATCTATTTTGAGGAAGAAATCAGAAGAGATATTAGAAAGTACTGATCAATAAGTGAACAATAATGAAAATAAAACATGTTAGGACTTGTAGAATGCAGTTGAAGTAGTGCTAAGTGGAAATTTATAGTTTTAAATGTGTATATCAGAGAAGTAAATTTTTTAAATGAATTTCTAAGCCTCCAATTCAAAGTGCTAAAAAATAGGGGTGCCTGGGTGTCTCAATCAATTAAGCTGGGGTCACGATCTCATGGTTCATGGGTTCGAGCCCCGCATCAGGTTCTGTGCTGATAGCCATTCACAGCCTGGAGCCTGCTTCAGATTCTGTGTCTCCCTCTCTGTCTGACTCTCCCCTGCTCTCTCTCTCTCTTTCAGAAATAAATTTAAAAATAAATTTTAGAAAAACAAAGGGCTAAAAAATAAAAGAAATTAAACATAAAATAAATAGAAGGCAAAAAATAGAAATGACAACAAATAAAGGAATGAATCAATTTAAAATAAAACAGGATATCAATAAAGCTAAATTTGTTCTTTGAAAATTATATAATTTTCTTGCATTCCCTCCTGAGATGTGTTTTGAACCCTTGATTTATTCCAAATCTAACATATAGAGGAATTCAGCACTCTGAATTCTTAAACTCATATCCAGGCACTCACTTTCTTATCCAAATCCATGGAGTTTCTCAAGAGTAAAAGAATCCCTTTGTTTAATGATATTCACCTTCCCGAAAGAAAAGTTGCCTTTCTGTTATGTAACCATGGCTTAATTCAGTTTCAAAATATACATAGATATATCTCCCTCCTCCCCACACCATTCTTGATATCTATTGGTTCATGTGAATGTCTTCTTACAGGATTGTTTTCCTTATTTTTATTCCTGGAAACTGATGGAGAAAATCTCTGTAGGTTTTGTGGTGGAAGGTATAATCAGAGTGTTGCTGAATGTATATATTTGTTATGTAGAATATATCAGTCAGGAAATATGCAGGACTTAGAAGGCTAATAAGGTACTAATTCACTTTTATTGGTCTGAGCTATAGAATATCTAGATTATCATATAAGTAATCAGAACAAAAAGAAAAGGAGCAATAGGTGCTACTACGGAACAGATGAATTCAAATGATTGTTTTTGTAGATGAACATTTTGCTCTATAGAAAGGAAGAAATTAATAAGAGTCAAGATGGGAGCATCAGGAAAGAATTAAACCATTTCTGCTTTTTTGAGATCATTCCTGCTCTAGAGATATAACCTTTTAAGTCATAAGTTATAAAGATAGCATGTTAATGCCTGATGCCATATCAAAGACATCTTTTCAGGCATATCCAGAGTACATTTTCATAAAACATCAATTTAGGTCCTGTCAGTTACATCTGCTCTTGAGAGATTTCATCAGTCACATTGTGTTAAATCACATGACTGTACATAAAATGATTGATAGCATACAGATAGAACATATCCAAATATGTAAGTTTCATTAGAAAATTTAAAAGTGACCCATGATCTTTTCATAGAGGCTTTAAATACCGAGTCCTTTAGCATTACTTTATTCTACAAACAGGTTTTAACTCAGAGAGTTAAATAAGCAAAACGTAGCACATTAAAGGGTCAAATTACAAAGACACTTTTTTCTTTCAAAAAAAGGTAAAGCCTTATGGAATTTTCTTACACTTAAGCACCAAAGTACAGAATATTCAAAAATTTTATAGATTTAAAAATAGCACTTTATTTCAAATCATTATACATGTATTATCAGGTTCAGAGTGTTCAGTTACAAAATCTTTATTCAAAGATAAAATCTCAGTGTCAGTGAAGGAGATGTCATTTTGAATGAGACTTTGGTGAGATTATTCTTAATGAAATTCAAATTATTGTTACTTTACATAAAATCTATGAAAACTACCTCTCTAATTCTTTACCTATTTCCTCAATCTCCTGTTTCCATTATCTTTTGAGATGTCATGGGGTATATTACCTGAAAGAAATATACTGAAACTTACTTAAGATAAGAAGACTTAGTTTAAGAATATCAAGCCTATAAAAAATCATATTTGGATTTCACAGGAACTAGAAATCCACACAAGAAGTCTCTCAGTCTCCTCTTTTCTGAGGCTGTTCCATCCTCCTTTCTGTAGACCACCCCCTTCTTTAAGGTACAAGTCTTTAGTTTGCCATAGATTTTTTAATATACCTGGTTTGGATTGTCATGATATAGACTTTTGTCTCAGAACTATATAACTTTATGGATCCAGTGCTCATTGGAATTTGACAGATTCAAGTTTTGTCCTTAAATCCCATTTCCTAGCAGAAAAAAAAATCTAATTGGTGTAACTTTGTACAAAGTACAAAGGCATGTAGCTCCAGAGCAAGGTTTCTACGAAATTGTTGAGGTGGTACCAAATGATGGTCATTTTTAATATCCAGGACCCAGATATGTTTGATCTTGGAAAATCTATGAAAGGTCTAGTGTTGACCTAATTTTTCTGAACCCAAAATGTATTATATCAACTTAATTTATCACACCATTCTTCCTTTTTGTAATTCTTTTCTTGAGTGTGTTTTAAAAGAGAATTGATTTTTAGATTCATGACTTTTAATCATTATCAACAATTGCTGAACATTCTTTCAATTAACAAATTAATTATACATTGGACTTGTAATTATGGTTTACTGGTCCCACAATCATGGTTATATTTTGCCTAATGGCATCTCTCAAATATTCCTGTGGAAAAGTGTGGTTTAGTGGGGTGTCTTATTACAGTACAGGTTTCAGAACTACTTTTTACTTAACCAATGTTATCATTGTATGTCTTAATTTTTTTAGGCACCAATTTCATCAGCTTGATAAGAAATAAACTCCAAGGTTTATCATATAACTTTTTGTTATATAAAAAGTGACTGGCATATGAGTTTCCAGTATTAATAGTATTTGTGTTTCAAAATCTATCAATTACCTTCCATTTATACTAAATTTCATTATTCATTTAACAATTGTGCACTAAGTTATGACTTTGCAGTATTACTGGGTGACCCTTCAGGTTAGCCTTCTTTGGGACGATACAATGAATTGTAAATGATCCTTTTAAAAGAAATTATAGAAAGGTGCCTGGGTGGCTCAGTCAGTTGAGCATCTGACTTCAGCTCAGGTCATGATCTCACAACTTGTGAGTTCGAGCCCCACGTCAGGCTTGTGCTACACCACAAAGCCTGGAGCCTGTTTGGAATTCTGTGTGTGTGTGTGTGTGTCTCTGCCCCTCTCCTGCTCATGCTCTATCTCTCTCTCTCAAAAATCATTAAAATAATAAATCATTAAAAATAAAAAAAAATATAGAGGTTGCATTATAAGATGCAAGACACTGATGAGGAGTTATAAATAGCCAGCCACAGAAGGGAAGAGCAAATGGAAGGTTTTATAATGAAAACATCATTATTAAAACACCTACAAAAGAACCAATATCTGGATTCATGATACACAGAGAGCCCTGATGAAAGAGCAAATAATGCTTTTCATGTAATATTGTGCCCTTTTCCTTTATTTTCCCTCTTCCTTTTGCCCAACAACAGCAAAACAAAAAACAGCAGCTTTTTTAAAATTTTTTTTTTTAATTTCTAGGAGAGAGAGAGAGAGACAGCGTGAGCAGGGGAGGGTCAGAGAGAGAGGGAGTCACAGACTGAAACAGGCTCCAGGCTCTGAGCTGGCAGTCAGCACAGAGCCTGATGCGGGGCTCAAACCCCCGAACCACGAGATCATGACCTAAGCGAAAGTCGGATGCTTAACCGACTAAGCCACCCAGGCACCTCAAGAAACAGCAGCTTCTGAGTGATGAAAGGAGAAAATAAGTGGAAGCCCACATATTCTTCTTTTCCTCAGCACCTAACAACAGGGAGTCAGATCATTGGGTCAAAGGAGAGACACATGGAAGTGAATGAGAGGTTACATTTTTAATTTAAGTAACAATGAATTACATTACCCACCTTTGATTCATCTCCTTCCCGTGGTCCTTTTTTGTTTCTTTTACTATTTTAGTAGTATCTCAGATCGTAGTTGAATATACACAAACTTGCCCACTTGTTAAATGCAAACACCATGAAGAGTTTTGCTTTTCTATGACCTACCTGCTTCAACTAGTCCCTTACACATACTATTTTTCAAAGTTCTGATATATGAACTTTATGCCCTTGAGTAAAAAAGAACTTACACATTAGGGAGACCAGTTCTGATGCTCTGAAAATAAATATATGACAAGAATGGGGGTGCCTAGATGGCTCAGTCAGTTAAGCATGCTTCTCTTGATTTCGGCTCAGGTCATGATCTCACAAGGTCGTGAGTTCAAGCCCTGCATCATGCTCTGCGTTAGCAGCATAGAGCCTTTTTGGATTCTCTCTCTTTCTCCTCTCTCTGTCCCTCTGCCACTCATATGTGCATTCTCTCTCTCTCTCCCCCAAAATAAATAAATAAATAAATCAACAAACAAACAAAATAAGGAAGGAAGAGGGGAAGGAAATAAGAAAGGAAGCATGGATTATAGGAAGAAAAGAAGGATTATAGGACAAGGGCAGTCATTCCCTGAGTACAAAAATAAGTCTTTGGTATACTTAGAACACTCTTCATGATCTTATTCTCAGCTATACATGGTTCCTTAGATGTGATCTTTGTGACCAGTTATGGACTACTTCCTCTCTTTGCTCCTCTGCCATAGCAGACCTTTCTATGTTGCCAGAGCAGCCTGTAATCAATCACATCAGAACCGTATCTCTCAAGTTCTTCTTGAAACTTACAATAAGCAATCATGAAAATCCTCCAGAAGAGACCCTTCCTTCTTGAATCATAGTCTGGAAAATGAATATAAAAATTAGACTTTAGCTTGACACAAATAATTACAGAGATGATTAACCTATGATCAATGTGCAAAATCTTGTTTGGCACAAAGTTTTCAGAAATTTTAGCAAATATTTTCATACAAGGATATTTTCCATAAAAGGAACCAGATTTGGAGATTATCATGTAATTATGCTCCTAAATCTAAGCTCCTACTTGTTAAGGATCAAAAGAGAATGAGCATGCCTGGATACTTTGTATGAGCATTGGCTCTGTTGTTCAAAGTCCATGTACTGCCATTACTTTTTTAATAATGTAATAGATGGGTGTATTACTTAGGTTCTCCAAAGACACAGAATCAATATATATGTAAAGAGATTTATTATGAGGATATGGCTCATGCAAATATGGAAGCTGAAAATCCCCAAATCTTCAGGTGGTGAGCTGGAGAACTGGGACAGATAATGGTATAAATTCTAACCTGAAAACTGGCAGGCTCAAAATCCAAAAGAGCTGGCTTTTCAGTTTGCTTACAAAGGCAGGAAGTTATCAATGTCCCACCTAAAACAAGCAGACAGAAATTTCCTCTCACTTTTTTTTTTTTCTATCGAGGTTCTTCATTGACTGGATGAGACTCACTCATAAAAGCAATCTGCTTTATTCAGTCTGTAAATGGTAATCTTTTCCAGAAATAACCCATACAAGACACTGAGAATAATGTTTGACTAAATGTGTGGACACCATAAAATTCAACAGGCATTATCCAGAGGTCACAAATTTATAAAATTTTAGAGATTATATTCATAATAAACTTCAAGTGCCCAATAGTTTTTCAGGCTAAGTCTCAATTCTTAAGGAAATTGAGTGTTAGTTAGGGAGTAAACAGTAAATTAGTAAGTTATACCCAATGTGTAAATAATAAATTTTCTGTACTGGCTTGACCTTGCAGTAGCCATATCAGCCAAATCTCTGGAAAGTGTGACCAGCCAACCTCAACAAGTGCAATAGCGTTAATCATCATACTGCTCCTTAAGAGCCTGGTTGATTGCTTGACAGCCAGTTTGGCAACTTTGATGAAATCTTGTAAACATTCACTTAAAGGTTTCAGGACCTAACCTGGCCATATCTATGTCAGTACCTACCACCCATGGTCCCTTCCAGGATTATGTCCAGGGAAATTTTCAAATTCTTCTATTAGATTATGGGCAGCAAGAATTCCCATCAAAACCCAACTATCCACAAACAATAGCACCCTTTCTGCTCAGATGCTCCAGGGAAAATGAAAAAAGAAAAGTGGACACAGATCATCTCCTACGGAAAGTATCAGGTCAGAAAAACAGAGATTATATATCCAAACAAATTTATTCATTTAAGAAAATTCCCTAATGTGGAGAAGGAAACTTTATGACAACAGGAACTGTAACCTTGAAGTCAACATTTGAGGAAACAAGTTAAAACAATTATCCTATAAACTTATCAAACCAAAATTTGAATCTAAAAATACATCTGTTTCACAGAAACATTAGATAATTTTTTTTACTTTCAGAACACTTTATTTTTGTCCTACATATATGAAATGTAATCATATAAAACATTTAGTTTTAAGCACTTTATCAAAATTGTTTATGAATTGGAAAAAAGTCAAAAAATAAAAAATATGTTAAACTAAGTATTAAGTTTCTCTTCACCTATGGAAGATTAGGAAATGTTTGGTTTATTCTTTCATTAGTAAAGTATTGAAAATATTGAAAATCTATCCAGATTGTATTGAGTTATATTGGGAAATAGTGGTAATAAAATATGATATATATTTTTATCTGACTTTTTAAGTAGCTTATCAACATTTGTCTTAGTTGCTCTGAGTCAGTCTTTTTTTGTCCCCAACACCTAAGAGCCATTGTCCAAAGTGCCTGATTTTATTAAAATCTTTCTTTTTTTTCTTGTTTTTTGTTGTTGTTGTTGTTTGTTTTTGGTTTTGGGAGTTGTTTCTAATAAGTTATTCTAACTAAACTATTCACTGTAGTGTCAAAACTGTAATGTTTGAGCCCGGCATTATAAATCATGCCCATTCAAAATGACATTAGAAAAACTATTAAGAGAGTAATCTTATGTAAGCTTAGAGCATTAGTTATTTATATATAGAAACACATGTAATATTCCAACTTGAAAAAGACACTGCCTGGCTCAATTGGTAGAGAATGTGATTGACTCTTTTTTCTTTTTTTAATTTTTTAAATGTCTTATTTTATTTATTTGTTTTTAAGAGAGAGAGAGAGAGAGACAGCAAGAGCAGGGGAGAGGCAGAGAGAGAGGGAGACACAGAATCTGAAGCAGACTCCAGGCTCTGAGCTGTCAGCACAGAGCCAGATGGGGGGCTCGACCCACAAACTGTGAGATCATGACCTGAGCTGAAGTCGGATGCTTAACCGACTGATCCACCCAGACTCCCCAACTGACTATTGATCTGAGGGTCGTGAGTTTGAGCTCAGTGAGTGTAGAGATTACTTAAAGAGGAAAGGAAGGGAAGGCAAGGGAAGACCAGGGAAGGGAAGAAGAAAAGAAAAGAACCTGATGAGATTCAATAGTCCTGAAATTAATGACATTTATAGTTAGAGAATATTAATATTTTGTGTGTTTAAAAAATAATGTGTTCTATATGTTTCTTATTGCACTTAAAAAGTGGCTGTGTTGGAAACCATGATACAAACAAGTTGGATTCCCAGCCTCTGAATTTATCAGCTCACAAATGCAACTGCTGGGACTGGATATTCTTTTACCCCACTGTTAAGTAATGTCAGAGTAGAGATCTGGTAGAGACCTTAATATATACCTATGTCCATTGTTCTCTCTTAAGTACATGGGGAGATTATACTTGTTTGTTTTTGTTTATGTAGGATCAAATTATCACTTCTGGCCAGTGAAATGTATGTATAAATAAAGTATACCCTTCTGGGATTAAGTGTTTAATGCTAATACAAGAGGCTCCAGCCAGCCACAGAGGCTGCATATTTTAGATGGTACAGTATCAAGATAACAAAGTTATTTTATCCTGTATATCTGGATCACTAAGTATGCAGAGGCGACACTGATTCAAGTATGACATATTATGTGAGCAAAAAATAAATCTGTGTTGGGGTAAGCTACTGGGATTTGGGAATTATTTGCTAATGTGGAATTATCCAGTCTAAGCGAATACATATGTGTTTGTGTATATTAGCATCATGTAAACATTTAATAAACAGCAGTATAAATATTGCCTCTCCATTGGGCCATTAAAGATGGTTCTATCTACTTTTTTCCCACAAAAATCCAAATACTTTGTGTAGATGTCTATTTCTCTTTTGTTCCGTATTTTCTAAAACTAGTCTCATAACAATTACTAAGCGATTAGCCTCTTTATTCAATGTTATTATGAATTTATCTGTTGAGGATCTTCAGAGTCTTGTTTTGTTTTTTGTTTGTTTTTATGACAAATGGAGAAGAAGGGTTCATTGGTACTTTTTATTTAAAGAATGTTAGCAACTTCTTAGGTTGCAAATATATATGATATACCCAGAACTTTATCTTGTAACATTTTTTTCCGTGTTTAGCCTTTTTAAGAGTCACTGAGCCTTAATATGTTACATGGATTGATTTACTGTGAACAGTCTGACCATTTAGAACATCTAGATTCTTAATTCTATCTCTCTTCAATATTAAGTACTTTGTTTTGAAGAGTTTTCCTTTTTTCAAGTTTTCTTTTTTACTTCTCCTGGGACTCCATGCTCTAGAGACTCCAACCTTGTTCATTTCCCTACATGTACCTGATTCTCGAGGCTTTGCCACCTGCTTCTGCACCTCTTATATATCTGTATGCATATTAGTAGTGATAAAACTATGTGTATGTATATGTGCATATACATACATACTTTTAGTTCTTTACGCTATTATCTAACAGTAATATATTTTGTAGGATGTATACTTACTGATATTTTCAAAACAATGTTTCTTAGAAAATAAATTATGCCAGATCATAGTTCTTCTAGAAAATTTTGGATAAACCAATATAGCAAGAAATTTACATGTTAGTCAGTAAAACAATGCAAATTACTTTATCTCTTTTTGTGATCCGTGTATATTTTTCAACAGCACCTCTCAGCTATAAGAAAAATTTTACATTCTTTGTCTTCCAGGACTGCATGCTTACTTAAGTTAGAAATGACAACTGCTTTAAATAATTCTTATATCCAAGTAAACATAAAAGGAAGAATATTATACATTCATAATGATTAAGTAATACTTCCTTGATTACATTTATTTACATTTCTCCAGGGAGCCCTTAAATCTGACATTTCGTCATAAAACAAAGTAATACATGTGTAAAGCAACCTTTGTGTTTGAATAAAAGCAATATATTTTGAAAGCTGTGTTAAAGTTGTTTATAACGTAAAGTGGTTCAATGACATAGTTTCTATTCTTAGAAAATGAAGTAAAGTGGCGATAGAAAAGAATAAAATAGATGACAGTTAAATTTTGTTGAAAACAAGACTATAGTTTAAATTTAATATAATATATCAAATTAAAATGAGTATTTTATTCCTATCATGTTTTACTTAAGGAAGATACTTTAACTGAGAAAAGAGCATTAATTAGGACAACTGATAAAAGACTGTCAAAATTGTATTGAGTCAAGTTAAAATGAAGTTGTAGCTAAAATTGTTTCTTAATCTGAATTTATTTCCTAGCTGAAAATGGTCTAGTCATGCAGTGTCAAAGCATTTTAGAGCTTAAAGAGAAAACAGACATTATCTGTATAAACCCTTCACTAAAGCATTAAGGAGAAAAAGTGAGCTTCTCATGCTATACAGTTGTTGTTTTGAAAGTTTAGTACAGCTTCTATTGTTTCTTTGTTTTTCTTTTTCTTTTTTTTTTTGTTATTTATTCATCATCCTTAGATGTTTTTTCCTTTTGGTTCTATAATTGTGTTGGGAAAAATTATTATTTTGGTTCTTAGACAAGACATAACATTTAGGCATACAATTAAGTTTATTTTCTATTCTAATGCAATTTTTAATAGTCTTATCTATACAACTGGTAGAAGACCTAATAGTTGTTTCTCTTTTGTCCTAAGCACAGAAAATGTTTGACCTAGTAGATAGTTGGTGCCTGGGCTCTGTGGCCAAAGAGCCTACTGATTACAGGTTTCAGGAAAGTCTCTCTGCCCCAACACTGCTTTTGTACTTCATTTCTTGAAAACACACACTCTGAAGAAATTTGGGCAACAGTACAGGCACTTTCCTCGAGGTGTTTAGGAAGTGATTTTCCTAAAGCCACCTAGATATTTTACTTTATGGTGAAACTTGAATAGTTGGCATGAGCTGTGTAATAAGAGCATTGTTTTTATTTATTTTTTAATGTTTATTTAGTTTTTTTCTTAGAGAAAGAGAGAGACAAAGTGTGAGCAGGGGAGTGGCAGAGAGAGAGGGAGATACAGAATCCAAAGCAGGCTCCAGGCTCTGAGCTGTCAGCATAGAGCCCAACGTGGGGCTCGAACCCATGAACTGTGAGATCATGACCTGAGCTGAAGTTGGTCACTTAACCAACTGATCCACCCAGGTGCCCTGAGAGCATTGTTTTTAGTACTATTCCAAATATTCTGCATTTACTAATTTCATATTTTTCATTTTGGACTTTCATATTTTACTTAATTCAAGTAGATAGTTTACGGCTTAAAGTATTTTGAAAATCACTAACTTTAGGCACTTGTTTGGTCTTTATACTGTATGTAAGGCTTAAGGTAAATCTGACCAAAGTCATCTCACCAAAATCTTTTGGTAACTAGAAATATTGTTCCTTTTTAATTGTTCAAGGGCAAGAGAGTATGAGAGATATGGTGGGTGTTTTAAGGGGATTAGAGGTGATATAATGTAGGGGTAATATTTAACTTCCTGGGAGTTATGTTCAGCAATCTGTCATTATAAGAGCATGCTTGTCAGCCTGTTCCTTGTGAATTCATATATACTATATAAGACTTCTAGAAGTTTCCAATAGGTGGCATTAATTCAGAATTTCTACAACAGTGCAAAGAATGCAAATAAGATTCATGTTTTATGGAAAGCAGGATTAACACAATTTATTTGAGTCTATTATTCTGTGAATGTTAATGGGAGAAATGCTGAGAAGTGAACATTGAGGGACAAAAGGAAAAAAGGAGAAAAGAATATAGGGCTGGGTTTTAGGAACTTATAAATGAGGGTACCAGTATAAAAGCTGACTGCTCCATTATATTTGTGAGTGATTCAGTGGTGCTTGACCATATCAAGTTCCTTCAGCTGGCATGATTATTAATTGGAAATAAAGAGGGAGTCAAAATGTTACTAAGTTGTCTCTGGCCTATTTCTTCCCAGTCAGTAATGTGTGGAGGCTGCTTCAGCATACACCTAGGATTAGCATCATTTAAAATTAAATGGGAAAAATATTATTTTGTAATAGACATTGGGAAAGGATTATGTCTGAACAAAGTAGTATCTGCCTAGGGAACCTGGTAAAATGTCATAGTAGCCCAATAGTCTTCTCTCTCACTTATTGCACACATCTAAGCAATCCTTAGGCCGGGTTGACTCTCCTTTCTTAAATATCGATGCAGATTTTCACTCACCTCTAACTACATTTTCATGACTATTGACCTAATTTCCCAACACTGCAGTACCTTATCAACTCATGCCTTCAAACTTCTCACTGCCTTTAATCATCTTCTCTCTACATATTCTATGTATTACCTCTAAAATGCAATATTGCTCGTTGACATCCAGTAGAGATACTTCCACACAAAGATCTGTAATTTTCAAATGTAGTATCTTTGAGATTCACCTAAGGATTTTATAGTCTGGCGTAAACTGAAGACTCAAAACTATGTGTTGTAAAAACAAATTCACATTTAAGTTTGGCTTTAAAGTACAGATAGGCCAAGCCAGGTAGAAAAGGAAAGCTCTTCTGGGCATTAAGCACATTCTGTGAAAGGAAAGAGTTTTTTGTTTTAATTAGAATTTTAGTAGATCTATAACAGATTTCCTGCCTGTAACCATAATTAGCAAACATCTGATAAAGCATAATATATGTGTCTGTGTGTGTGTGTGTGTGTGTATACATACATATACATTTGTGTTTATTTTTTAAATTGAATAGATTTAAACTTTTAATTCATGTAAAAAGACTATACCTGGGACATCTTACAACTTGTTATATTTTTCAAAAGACTTGTGATCTGAACCACATTTAACCTTATTTTAAAATGTAACCTCAAAGCAATATTAACTGGATTTCCTCTTTGATGTGACTGTTATCTGACTGGTTTTCTGTATAAACAGTTATAAAAGTAGATAAATTATGACTTAGGAAATGACAGTTTTCAGATTTTGATCAACAGGCAGCATAGGATGGAGTTGCCTAATAAAAACAAAACAAGGCAACTGTTGAGAGTTAGTCCTACGTGGATGTCTCAGATTGCTGCACACATTGTCGACAAAGATATTAACAGCTTTTGTCTCAATCCTTCTTTTCAAGTGTACTTGTATAGCAAATAGACTTTCTCCTTTCTGGGCAAAAATTGGACAAGTTTGCTTACAAACCCCATATAAAAGATCAAGGTTTGAGGGCATCTGGGTGGCTCAGTCAGTTGAGCCTCTGACTTCAGCCTAGGTCATGATCTTACGGTTCATGAGTTCAAACCCCACATTGGGCTTGCTGCTGTCAGCCTATCAGTGCAGAGACCATTTCAGATCCTCTGTCCACCTCTGTCTGTCCCTCCTCTACTTCTACTCTCTCAGAAATAAATACATAGAAAAAAAAAAAAAGATTGGGGTTGCAAGGTCATAATTCTTCACTTCTGACACAAACTCACTGCATGTGTCACCACCATCTTGGCCCACCTCTGGGTTATACCCATTAGTCTGCAGGATAATAGGCACTCATAGGAACATTAAAATCATGATGCCTGCGATACCTTGAGTAACAGTCTCTGACCTATGGAGACTAGTCTCTTCTGACAGCACCCATGAAACTATGGCAAGTTAACTGATTAGCCTGCAAGTAGGGTGAATCCTAGACTCATCACAGTTTTTGACATGAAGTCAGACAATTTTTCTGGCTTTCTATAGTGCTGTCCATGTAGCAGGATTCTCGCATAGAGAGTTGTGACACCAAGGCTTTTCTTTCCAGGAAGCAACTTTATTCCTGCCAGCACCACTCAGTTTGGTTTGTACCTGAAGAACTGAGCCCCGACAGACACATGTCATAGTTTTTTATGCATATTCTATTTCTTTGTCTCCCATGTATGGTAACACACAAACATGAAGTCTGATAAAGTGGTCTCATGTTACAAGGTTGTGAAGGATGTTGTCACGTACACGCACACGTGCACGCATTTATCGCCAGGTTGCCTTGAGGTTCTTTTTTACTCTCTCTCTCTCTCCTTAGGGATGGGACCTTACCACACCCAAACTGTGATAAAAGAAAGGCCAGTACAGAACATGATTGTTTTATCATGAGAGAAAGATATAAGAGTTTTAGGCTTTTTAATCATCTGGGATTTGTGAAATAGAGTACAAGAAAGAGGATATTTCTTTTTTTAAAACGTTCCAGAAGTTTTATAAGGATTTCCTTGAATGTCCCATCATAAACTAAGCTACTCATGCTTAGGTCAAGGCTCCAAGAGGCTAGACAGCAACTTACCACCTAAACAACATTTGCCACAGAAAGAACAACTATTGGAAAACTTTAACCTGGACAAATACTAGAGCTCACATGAGGTTGTGAGATATTTGATCCTCAACTAAAGGGAGTGGAGAGATGTCTTGTGCATGTTGAGAAGTTTGAATATGCCCCAGAAATGTAAATACCTGGAGAAAAAGACTAATCTAGTCCTAGGATAAAGACTACTCTAGATCCATCCTAACTATATTTAAGTCACTATTTTTGTTTAAAGCATTGCAAGATGTAACATATTTCAGTCACATAGTTGCTTTCACCCATAAAAATTAAATCCAGGAAACCTGTATTAAGTGTTTGGGTTTTTTTTCCATTTTGAGAGAGCATGTACCACATTGCTTCCTGAACAGACTAACAACGGAGAGAACATGGAAAAATATATAAATTTTAGTAATAAGACATGTCATATAATGAAGTACAGGGACAAATATTGATTTTTGACACCCTCAATCTCAGTACAGATATTGAGCACAAAAATAAACCGAGTCTATGTTAATCTCTCAAAACTTACCCTCAGCGTGTTGTCAGTTTTCCTTCTGTGGATACTAATTTTCTACTGCTTGCATTTCTGAAGGCACACACTTTCAACTGTTTCCTTTTAAACCTAATTATATATTTCATTTAACATCTCTGGGTTTCTGTCCCAATATTAATCAAAGTTCCAGTTATAGATATTATAATTTTAGACTTCAGCCATTGGAAGAGAGGAAATCTAGAGAATACCAAGATGTTTCATATATCCCTGAAGTCATCCATATAGAAAATTATTTATTAATTCATGCTTGAGGTAAATAAGCAATGAATATTACAGAATACTTGCCAAGCTAGACTAAGAGATAATTCAGAGGGCATCAACATTCAGATTAAACATGGATTATATAAAAGCCACAATAAATTATAATTTAGCTGAAGTGAAAGATCAAGAATCAAGAGGAAGAGAAGCACATAATAGGTCAGAAGATAAGTCCCTTGAATAAATTTCATTATATTCCTAATTTTTATGAAGATCAGCTATAAGGTTAAAAATTGTTTTGAGTGAAAATGATTCTACTGCCATGGAAAATTGGTTGGCATTATCTTTTAAAGTTGAATATCCCTATATGATGATTTGAAATTTTACTCCTGGATAAATATGCTATAAAAATTGTACACATGAATAGGAGATGTATATAAAAACGTTAATATCAGCAAAATTTTTAAAGTGACAAAATATAATTTTTGTTCAGTGAAAATGAATTGTAGATTCATGCATCATTATGAATGAATAAAAATTGAACCCTACATAAACAAATCACAGAGGAATACATAGGACTGTCTTAATTCATGCAAAATGTCAAATAAGGCATTGCTATTTACAGCTTAGGGGAACAAACAAATGAAATAATATTGTAAGGAAAAATCAAGGGAATAGTTACTGCAAGCAGTATTTTCCTGAGGTTTGGGAAAGGAATGTGACTGAAGGAGGAAACATGGAAGACTATAAAATGGTTTCTCTTACTTAAGCTGGACACTTGTTGGATATGTTTTGCTTTTTCTTGTTTGTATTTGAATGGTTTTTAATGGGCAATAGAGTATACTATTTGAGAACATGATGTCAGTTTCTAAAAGGCTTAGATAAAATACTGTTTCTACTACATACTAGCTTCAAACTTACAACTAATTACTTAAAATCTTTCTGCCTCAATTTCCTCACTGGGCTGTCAATTGGGAATACTTCATAGAGTTGTTGAGAGAATGAAATAATGAGATATAGTTCCTAAAACATGGCATAAAGAAATAACTCTTTGATAGTAAACGTAACTTTTGTGTAATTATTCGTAAGTTGTGTCTAAGTGTCTCTTATGATGACTTCATTTAAAGTTATTAAGAATGCTTTTTCCTTGTTTCAGTTTAACAACTTTCTCAAATTACATATATCTTTTGATATATTAACAGAATCTTTCCCTATCAAAAACTTTCTTTCACCGGCATAATTAAAATATTTAGTATGTATTATATATAATTTAAAATTCTGTTATAATAGTCTAACAGAAATAACAATTTTGATGTATTAAAGTGTTTCATAAAGCAGCAAGTATTACAACCTCAAATCTTAAAACAGTTTTGAAAAAAATGAGTTAATTTCTTTAACTAATATCTACCTATTTAAAAATAGTTGTTATAGGAACATTCTTTAATCACCAAAAAAGTAGACATTTTATAATAAACATTTGTATATATACTTGTATAGTTTTAAGATATATGTGTAATAATTTATCTTAATTTTTGAGAAAAAAAATGTGGTTGCTTTCATCCACATACACTTGTCCCTCTCAAGAAACAACCACTGCCATTAATTTGGTGACTATCATAACATTGTTATGTGTAGTATACAAATACAGTATATGTAAGTACATATGTAAAATACAACATGGTTGTGTGATAATTATATAATTATACCACACCGCAAATTTCTCTTTGCAACCCCTTTTTCAGTTAATTCAGAGATGCATTAATTTTTGTTGCTATATAGTACAGAATGTTTTATTTAAAGGATATCTACTAAAAGATACAATTTTTCTTATTAAGTTATTTTATAAAAACTTCAATGTTTCTGTAATTTTTTATAAAATCAAACAATTGCAAAATAAATATTAAACACATCTACTTGTAAACTTGTGTCAAAGTTTTATGCAGAATAAAATGATTTTACCTTAGAAAATTACATTCCAGTTATAAACATGAGAAGTATTTTTTTCTTAAAAATTAGCAATGAGTACATTTAGATAGAGAGGTTTTTATATTAGCTCAGATGCACTCTTCTTAAATGGGAATCACAAATATTTGGTAGATTTACCAACTTCATTAAAGGATGAATGCTTTCTTCACTAAATTGTCTTTCTAGTAAAATATATTACATTTTGGATAGTATATTATTTTGAAAATGGTATTGCCCTAATAATTCAATTTCATTTTCATCCTATTTATTTTTTACAGTGGTAAAATGAAGTTCATTTTCCTGATAGAGGAAAGATAAAATCTTAGAATTTACTTTTCCACCATTAAAATTGTCATTTCTACAAAAAAAAACCCACATTTATAGTAAGACAAATTTTATTCTCATCCTCCTATAGTAAATATCCAAGGTGTGTCTTCTGTAACTCTTTAAAGGAAAAACAAAAAGACAGTAATGACCATGTATTGCATGAATGACATGTCATGACATATGCACATAGATTATGAAGGAAATAGATATAAATATATATTCCATGAAACACAGTTAAAATTCTAGTTGTTTTTGGTGGGAATTATATCTAGTCATTTGATATGGTTCATTTTTGGCTTTAGTCAAACTAGAGTTGGAACAACTCTCAATATAAAAATCTAATAAGATTTTGGAAATCACCTGTACATACATAAATTTTCTTACTAACCTTTCTGAAATATCAGAATAGAATTTGGTGGATCAGAATAGAAACTCTAACAATATTTCATTTATTAGTCTGGGCTTTTTATTTTCTATAAGGTGAGAAAAAGTTTTCCAAAAGAAGTCCATTTTCCAAAAGCAGTCTCTTTAAATGTTAACATGAAATTAGGTTTCTGGACAGGATGAGGTAACTAGTACTGGATTTGCATTCCAATCATACTCTACAAAAATAGATAACCTAAATGAATAAACTGTTTTACGCATTGGTCAGTCAACAAGAGACTTAGGATAGTTTTCTCTGAGAGAAAGGAAACAAATATGGTTTTCCTTCTTTTAGAGAGAGAACCCAGGCTGAGCATGGTGCTATCACTGAATTGAGGAGACAGAGTTGTGAACTTAGGGAGCCCATGGAAGCTGAAATTTGTAGGTAGAGTACTAGAGAGGAAGAAGCCACATCAGGAAAGAATCCTTGATAGGGAATACCTTGGGTCTTTAGGTGCTAAACTACATATGGATTGCCTGAGACTCCACAAAACTAAGCAAAGGAATAGTTTCTGGAGTTCATCAAGACTAGTTGATACATGAATTCTAATGATAAAGAACCCAGAGATTAAGAGAATGCAAGGTTTGTTTAATATTCAAAAAATAATCAATGTGACTGTATATTAACAGAATAAAGGAGAAAAATCATGATTATATCATTAGATACAGGACTCACATTTCGTCACATTTCAACATCCATTCATAAGAAACTTCCTCAACCTGATAAAAAGCATCTATAAAAAACATAGATAATATCCTACTTAATGATTGTAGGTAAGATGTTTTTCTTCCATGACCAGAAATAAGACAAATATTCATCCAGTTCACTTCTATTCAACATTGTACTAAAAGTCCTTTAAAAAAGGCAATGGGTTAAGAAAAGGAAATAAGATCTATACAAATTGGTAAGGAACAAGTGAATTTGCAGTTACTTACATAGAATATCATAAGAAAATTCAGAGCTACAAAAGCTAATGAGTAAATTTAACTATATATCTATATTAAAAGCAAAAATCAATCAGAAAATAGTTTATAAAAATGCCAATTATAATAGCATCAAAAAGTAAAAAAAAACATATTTAGGAACTTAATAAAATATATGAAGATAAAACTCTGAAAATTATAAAACATTGATGAGACTAAAGACCTAAATATATTAAGAGATATTCTATGTTTATGAATTGAAAATTTAAGTTTAAATGCCAAATACCCCCAAATTGAACTATGGATTTATTCAATCTTAATGAAAACCCTAGTGGTTTTATTTTTTATAGAAATTAATAAGCTCATCTTAAAGTTTATGTGGAAATACAAAGTACCTAGAATGGCTAAAATGATTTGAAAAAGAAGAAGGAAAAAAAAGAAAAAGGAATAAGGGTAAGAAGATATTTGCCTAATTTCCAAACTTGCTGTAAAGCTACAATAATCAACATAGGATACTGGCAGAAACATATACATACAGAGCAGTGAAACATTGTAGAGTTCAGAAACAGTCTGCATAAGTATGCTTAATTCCTTTTTGATTTAAAATTTTTTTAATGTTTATTTATTTTTGAAGGAAAGAGAGAGACAGCGCATGGGCTGGGGAGGGGCAGAGTGAGACAGGGAGACACAGAATCCAAAGTAGGCTTCAGGCTCTGAGCTGTCAGCACAGAGCCCAACATGGTGTTTGAACTCACAAGCTGTGAGATGTTGACCTAAGCTGCAGTCTGATGCTTAACTACTGAGCCACCCAGTTGTTCCTACTTAATTACATTTTTTATAAACACACAAGGCAATTCAATGATGGGCAGGGGGAGGAAAGAATCTTTTCATCAGATAGTGCTGAAATGATTAGCTATCTTTAAGAAAAGTAAGCCTTAACACACACAAAATCTTGAAATAGTTCATAGACCTACTTATAAATCTATAAAATAGAAGAAAATAATATAAGAGAAAATATTCATGGCCTTGGAGTACACAGATTTCTTAGACATGATAAAAGAAAAGCAAAGTTCACAAAAGACGAAATTGATGTGAACTTAATCAAATAAAGTAGCTTTCTTCTTTAAGTATACTTCTATAAAAATGAAAAGCCAATTCTCAGACTTAGATAAAACATTCAACTGCATATATCTAAGAAAGGACTTACATCCAAGATACATTAAGACCTTCTACAACTCAGTCTCAATTTAAAAACCCAATTACAAATATACAAAATATTTGGGAAAAAAACACTTCTCAACGACAATATACAACTAGCCAAAAATCAAATTAAGCTATCCTCAGTATAATCGGTCATTAGGGAAATGACAATTAAAACTACAATTAGATGTAAACCCATTATAATAGTTAAAATTTAAGTAATGGACAATACTAAGTTTTGGCAAGGATGTGGATGGATCAGCTAAAACTTTCATATATCACCAGTGTGAATGTAAAATGCTGCTATTCTGTAAAGTGTGTTGTTTTTATAGATATACATTTACAGTATGATCCAGCATTATCATGTCTTGGTATTTAACCAAGAGAAATGAAAGCATATATTGACAGGTATACTTGTATATGAATATTCAAAGCAGCTTTATTCATAATCGCTTCAAATTGGAAACAACCAAAACACTCATTAATAGGTGAATAAATAAACAAATAATGGTACCTTGATACAAGAGAATACTTGTATCAGAAAGAAGTAGCCTATTGATACATGTAGCAGTCAGAATAAATATACAATTATCAAGCAAGCAAACTAATACATAGTGACAGAAAACAGATTACTGCCTGAAGCTGTTTGACTGCAAATGAACACAAGGTAATTTGGGAGATAATGGAAATATTTATGTCTTGGTATCAGTGATGGTTATTTGAGGGTATACTTTTATCAAGTCATCAAAGTTTCTACTAAAAATAAATTTTATATAAATTATACCTCAAGTTGATTTTAAAGGTTAATAGAATTAGAATTCAACTCCACCTAAAATTTTTCAGTTGTTGAACATTGTAAACCATAACTTAATTCTCATGAAGCATACATTAAAACCAGAATGGAATAATGCTTTTCACCACAAACAATTATGACTGGATTTTAGCATAAATGGTGTGTCAAAAATCACAAACTTCAGACACTGGCAAAATGCGACTTAATCTGGCTACATAAGCAATTCACAATTTTGCCTCTTGTTTGTTTATAAGTAGTGTTGGGGGGAGGAGCACAAGTGAGAGAGGGGCAGAAAGAGAGAGACAGAAGATCTGAAGCAGGTGGAATACTGACAGCAGGAAGCCCTATGTAGGCCTTGAACTCACGAACCATGAGATCATGACCTGAGCCAAAGTTGGATGTTCAATGGACTGAGTCATCCAGGTCCTCCTAGTATTGTTTAAAATTTATTTTTAAGAACAAAAAGCCACAGATAAGTGTTGAGTTACTATAAATGAAAAGTAAAAATAAAAAAAAAATTAAAGAATATTCAATTACTATAACTATTGGGTGCCAGATGAGTCACTGGGCAATGAAAGGACAAAAAATGTGACAGAACTTAATTCCATGACAGGATTGTCATGTCTTAGCAAAATATAAAATAAACCTACTTCTATGAATAGAGAAAATGATATTCCAAATAAAAATAAGAATAATAGGATAAAGATGTGAGGTGAATTTTGTGTTGAGTTGAATAAATTATTATACAAAAATTAATATACATTGTAAATTATTAGCAATTTATATGAACTTATGGTTTAAATATAAATTATTTTAATGACTTAAGGTACATAGGGTTAAATATCTAATCCAGTGTCTGGCATATAGTTGAGACTTTATTTGTTGAATGTGTCATCACCAGATTACATGACAGTATGGTGAGTTTTAGAACACTGACAGAAGCCAAAAGCCAACTATATAAGAAAAAATATGTGTATCATTATCTGCAATGATAGCAGCTCAGTGATAAGAAACATAGAAACAGCCGAAAAAAAACAGGCATTTGGGGTTAAGGGTAGTCATAGTCTATGTGTTTGAAGGAAAATATGGTGAAAAAGGACATTTACCAATTTGAGATAACCTAGGCACAGTTTTTAGAACAATGAAGCATTAGATGAGGATTAATATTCATAAGTAACATAAAATCTGTGTTTTAGCAATAGTTCTAAATGCTTTAGATGCATAATACTATTAAATCCCTGGGGCGCCTGGGTAGCTCATTTGATTAAGCTTCTGACTTCGGCTCAGGTCATGATTTCATGGCTCATGGGTTCAGCCCCATGTTGGGTTCTGTGCTGACAGCTAGCTCAGAGCCTGGAGCCTGTCTTTAGATTGTGTCCCCCTCTCTCTCTGCCCCTCCCCTGCTCATGCTGTCTCTATCTGTCTCTCAAAAATAAATAAAACATTAAAATTAAAAAAAATCCCAACAACCTATGAAGTAGGTACTATTATTACCCCCATTGTATAGATTAGGAAACAAGACCCTGGTATATTCAACAGTTTTCTTCAGTCATACAGTTAAAAGTGAAGCTAGAATGTAAATGTAGGCAATTGAAATCCAGAGATTAGAATTTTTGCCATTTTGCAATACTACCTCCTCAAACACCCAGAATTTAGTTTGAGCCACCTTTGGGAAACAACATAGCCAGAAGAATTGATTGAAGCAAAGATGATGAGTGTTGTAGCCATAAGTTTTTGAATTTGTCACGTTGCACTCAAAAAGAAGCTAACACAGGCAGAAAAAGTACAGTGATGAAGAATGTAGATAGGTTACCAGGTAAGGAATTTATTAGTTAAGTTGTACATCTTTCAGGAAATTTATTCATAGGCAAAATGATTCAGACACTGAAATAGATTCTTCAAAACAAAGCATTACTTGAAAATATCAGGATAGGATGAAGGATGCATGGATTGAAAATAAAAATCAATTCCAGGAATGTGGTGATTTTTGAAGATTTCTTTATGACTTGGAAATATGAGATATTAGGAGACCTTTTGAGAATGCTAAACCACCTTTTCCTGTAAGTAACCCATAGGCTAGCCTGGAAAAAAAAAAAGACATGCATAAAATGATTTTAAAAATTAATGATGAATAAAAATTCTCGGGATGTGGAGAAATTGACCTCTGCTTCTAAGACTCTGACACTTTGGATAGAATTGATTTCAAGGTCAAGGACATGGTTCACCAAGCCTTTGAGAAGGTAATTTGTGAACAAAACTTGACTTTGATAGCACCTGCTCATTTTCTGAATTTCCCCAACATTGCTTCTATTACCAGATGTCTGTTGATCTTTTGCTTCCTGTGACCACATCAACACCACAAATGCTTTTGAATTTAGGACACAAAAATGATTGTATATGTTTTAATATTTTAAATTATAAGGACAGGGGCACCTGGGTGGCTCAGTTGGTTAAGCATCTGACTTCAGCTCAGGTCATGATCTCGCAATTTATGAATTCAAGCCCTGTGTCGGGCTCTGTGCTGACAGCTCAGAACGTGGAGCCTGCTTCAGACTGTGTTTTTCTTTCTCTCTGCCCCTCCCCAACTCATACTTTGTCTGTCTTTGCCTCTCGAAAATAAATAAAATGTTTTTTTTTAAATCTTTAAATTGTAAGGACAGTAACTCTCATGTTATGTTGATACTAACTATAAAATTATAGTTTCATGTTAATTGCCAAAGACCTGATTTCCCATTAATGGCTATTAAAGAGTGCTCATATGGGATAATGAATTGGAAACCAAAAATGATGAATATGTTATTCCTTATGAGAATGAAAGTGGAACTATTCACCATGCTACTCAGCTAATGAAAAGCTGAATATTTCAGCAGAGACTGTTAACAATCCAAACATCTACAGACTTTAAGTTCTTCAGATATTGTCAAACTGCCAAAATTTGAACTAACTCTAAGAGTCACTAAGGAACAATCTCTTTCTTTTAAGTGTTTACTGAAATTCAACTTAGTTAACATATAGTGTACAGTTTCAGGTGTACAATTTAGTGATTCAACACTTCCATACAACACCCAGTGCTTATCACAAATGCACATCCTCGTCGCCAATTTAACCCATCCCCCCACCCACCCCTCCTCTGGTAACCATCAGTTTGTTCTGTATAGTTAATAGTCTGTTTCTTGGTTTGCTTCTCTCTCTCTCTCTCTCTCTCTCTCTCTCTCTCTCTTTTCCACTATGCTCATTTGTTTTGCTTCTTAAATTCAACATCTGAATGAAATCATATGGTATTTGCCTTTCTTGGATTGATTTATTTCACCTAGCATAATACTCTAGGTCCTTCCATGTCATTGCAAATGGCAAGATTTCATTCTTTTTATGGCTGAGTAATATTCCCTTGTGTGTGTGTGTGTGTGTGTGCGCGCACACACGCGCTCACGCGTGTGTATATACATATATACACATATACTCACACACACACATACACACACACATACACACATATATATATATTTATATATATAACATCTTTATCCATTTATCATAGGATGGACAGTTGGGCTATTTCCATAGTTTGAATATTACAAATTCAAACTATGGAAATCAGGGTGCTTATATCCCTTTGAATTAATATTTTTTCATTCTTTGGGTAAATACCTAGTAGTACAATTGCTGGATTATAGGGTAGTTCTATTTTCGACTTTTTGAGGAATCTTCATACTATTTTCTAGAGTGGCTTCACCAGTTTGCATTGCCACCAACAGTACAGGAGGGTTCTCCTTTCTCCATATCCTTGCCAATATCTGTTGTTCCTTGTGTTGTTGAATTTAGCCATTCTGACAGGTGTGAGATAATATCTCATAAGACCCTGAATAGCACTGGTTGGCTCAGTCACTTAAGTATCCAACTTTGGCTCAGGTCATGATCTCATGGTTCATGGGATTGAGCCCCGAGTCAGGCTCTGTGCTGACAGCTCAGAACCTGAAGCATGCTTCAGATTCTGTGTCTCCCTCTCTTTTTGCCTCTCCCCCATTTGCATTCTCTCTCTATCTCTCTCTCTCAAAAATAAACGTTTTTTAAAAAAGACCCTAAATAGCCAAAGCATCCTTGAAAAAGATAAACAAAGCTGGAGGCATCACAATTCTGGATTTCAAGTTATATTACAAAGCTGTAATGATAAAACAATATGGTACTGGCATAAAAATAGACATAGATTAATGGAACAGAATAGAAAATCCAGAAATGAACTCACAACTATATGGTCTTTAATCTTCAACAAACCAGGAAAGAAAATGCAGTGGGAAAAAGTCTCTACAACAAATGGTGTTGGGAAAACTGCATAGCAACATGCAAATGAATGAAATTAAACCACTTTCTTATACCATACGCAAAAAAAAAAAAAAAAATTCAAAATGAATGAAAGACCTAAATGAAACCATTAAAATCCTTAGGAAAAAAACACAGGCAGCAACCTCTTTGACATTGGCCATAGCTGTTTCTTGCTAGATATATCTCCTGAGGCAAGGGAAACAAAAGCAAAAATAAACCATGCAGACTTCATCAAAATAAAGTTTATGCATGGAGAAGGAAAGAATCAACAAAACTAAAAAGCAACCTATGGAATGGGAAAAGATACTTGCAAATGATATTATCTGATATAGGGTTAGTATCCAAAATATATAAAGAACTTATCAATCTCAACATCCAAAAAACAAATAATCCAATTTAAAAATGGGCAGAAGACATGAATAGACATTTTCCAAAGAAGACATCTACATGGCTAACGAATACATAAAAAGATGCTCAATAACACACATCTTCAGATAAATACAAATCAAAACTATCAGATATCACCTCATACCTGTGGGAATGAATAAAATCAACAACCCAGGAAACAACTTATTGAAAATATAGACCACAGTGCATAGTATATGGTAATTGGCATCAATATTTATTGAGTACCTGATAACTTCCAAATTTTTATTTTAAATAGAAAATGACATGGTCAGAAGTGGGTTTTATTTTTTATTTTTGTTTTTTTAATGTTTTATTTATTTTTAGGAGAGAGAGAGACAGCGTGAGCAGGGGAGGGTCAGAGAGAGAGGGAGTCACAGACTGAAACAGGCTCCAGGCTCTGAGCTGGCAGTCAGCATAGAGCCTGACGCGGGGCTCGAACCCACGAACCGTGAGATCATGACCTAAGCGAAAGTCGGACGCTTAACCGACTAAGCCACCCAGGCGCCCCGGGTTTTATTTTTTAAAAGAATTTATTTTAGAACAATTTTATATTTGCAGAAAACTTATGAAGATCATACAAATGGTTCCTATCTACTCCGTACCCTATTTCAATTATTATTGATATCTTACATTAGCATAGTACATATATTTTAAATGAGCCAACATTGATGTAATATTAACAAAATTTATTCTTTATTCAGATGTCTTTTGTTTTATTTATTTTTTATTTTTTAGATGTCTTTTGTTTTAACCTAATGCCTTTTGTTCTGTTCCAAAACATTCATTCAGGAACGCACAATACTTAATTTTCATGTCTCCTTAGATACTTTAGGCTGTAATATTTTTCACAAATTTTCCTTTTTTTCATGATTTTGACAGTTTGGAGGATTAATGGTCAGAATTTTATAGGATGGCCCTCTTTTGGAATTTTCTATTATTCTCATGATTACGCTGAGTTTTGGGAATGTAGGGAGGAGGATCATAGAAGCAAAGTGCCTCTTTTATCACATTATATTAAGAAAATATTCTGTCACCATGATTTATAATTATGATGTTGAACTTGATCACCTGGATGAGGTAATATTTGCCAGGTTTCTCTACTTTAAAGTTACTCATTACCATTTCCCATAGTATACTCTTAAAAGGAAGCCACTAAGCATTACCCACACTTAAGTGAAGAGTTAGGCTCCCTCTCCCTTAGGATGGACTATCTATGTAAATTATTTGTAATTCTTTTGCAGTGAAGATTTGTCTCCTCACGTATTAATTTTTTAATCATTTATTTAAATAAGTATAGAACACTATTGATAAAGAGTTTTCCTGTCTTCATGTAAATTCTAAATTAGATCATTTTCTTTTTCCCTGAAGAGCTTGTTTTAGTATTTTTCTCAGGGAAAGTCTGCTGTCAATGAATTCCATCAGTTTTAGTTTGTCTGAGAAAGGATTTCTTCTTTACTTTTGATGGAAGATTTTATTAGATGTAGAATAATAGGTAAGCATCTTAAAAATTCTTTCAGTACTTAAAATATTTTATTGAAGCATCTTTTTCCTTGTATGGTTTCTGACTAAAAGTCCTATGTAATCCTGATTTTTGTTCCTTTATAGGCAGCATGATTTTTTTCCCTTTGACTTCTTTCAAGATTTTCTTTATATTTTTGAGTTTTGCAGTTTGAATATGATATGCCTAGGAGTATGTGGGTTTGTTTTTGTTTGTTTAATTGGTTGGTTGGTTAGTTGTTAGTTGGTTTTGCTTTCGTTTTTATGTATTCTGCTTGGTATTCTCTAAAATTCTTTGATATATCATTTTATGGCTGTGATTATTTTTGAAAAGTTCTTGACCATTAATATTTTAGATATTTATTAGCTCTGTTCTTTTTTTCTTCTTCTGGTATTTCCATTACACACATTGAAATTTTCCCACAATTCTTGGACATTCTATTCTCTTTACATTTGAAAATAACCATAGTAATAGAAGAATTTTGAAAAATATCTCCAAAGTTTAAAAGTCATCATAAGTAATTCAGTGCATCATTAAGAAAATATAAAATAATATATCAAAATATGTTGTAGGATGCATTGCATTAATGACAGTGGAGATAAAGTATCAAAAACAACAATAATGAGTCTATTATTAAGATTGGCTGCAAAGACATATGTCTACAAAAGATAATGACACTCTTTTCAGACAAAACATGCTGCTTAGTTTCCACTTTCGTTTATTGTAGGGAATTCTAAGCATTCTGGACTTCAAAACACCTCCAAAATATTTTGTACTCAGTTTCCTTTGCTCCAGAATGCAGTCTTTACTGCATTTTACCTGAAAAAAAAAAATTCCTTCTTTGTAGAGGAAATTACCACTTCTAGCCCACCAAAGGAGCAGTTTACAAAACTTGTAGAGCAAGAAAGCATGCTTCCAATAGTAAGATACATGAATACCAGAAGGGAATTATTAAGCCCATCAAAGGGCAATGGGCTACAACTTCCATGAAGTCTCTGAGAAGCTGAACTCTTAAGTAAAAAAGTACTTACATTAAACCACATGATTTCTAGAATTTCCTCAGAAGATTGATTGAGTTAATTTATTGACCAAAAAAATAATTCAGAAAATCTTTAATACTATTAAAGGCAATATTCTGAAGCAAATTAATTTTTGTGATTATCTAAATACAGTTCTAAGAAAACTGTCAGCAATATAAAATATTTACAACTAATTCAATGGAATTTTTTCCATATCTCTAATTTAATCTAATGCACAAAAACCTTACTGTTCTCCATGCTTAATCATTCACGAATCTGAATATGGAAAATCCATTTTGATATTTTAATGATACAATCAAATGCATGAAGCATGAAAAGTGGATTGGGTTGAACCATTTTATTGCATACAGATGTTTTGGAACCAGTTTAGAGGTATTTCTTTTTGTAGTACCTAGTGATATAATTTTATAGTTTATTGCTGAACATTCAATTAAATCATAAAATAATAATTCAATTAAAGCATCAAAGAATATATTGTGATAATTTAAATTATGTTTTATCAATCTCATTAATATAATTAGTCTTAGATAACAAATATGATTGGGTCCTAATTATGAGATTTAATTGGTTCATTTCCATAATTGGAGCTATCTGTTTAAGATAATTTTTCCCTTTTAAAAACATAGTTGTTTCATTTTCATAAAATAAGCCTTCTGAATTAGATAAGAGAAATAGAATATGGTGAAACTTAAGCATTGGTTTCCATTTATCCCTTGATCAAACCCAATGGGCCCTCTCCTTAATTTTAATTACTGATCCAAGCATGTAATACATGTTTTGCCTATGGCATTCCTAGACAAGTTAGCTCTGTCCACATTTGAGGTTTTAGTCTTTAAGAAAAAAAAAAAAAAGATATTCCTCCTCATGTGGATATTAAATTAATAAAATCAGGCCATAGCTTTCTAAAATTGATATTTTGAATTTAATTTCTAAAATGCAATAATGGTTCTGCTAGCTCTGGCAATTTGGGATTATGTGTGTAGCTTTCTGGTTGCTGAAGTTAAGGCAAAACCCATATTGAAAGCTGTCTGGCCAGATTCAACATCACTGCAGTTTTTAGCCATGTTCTCTAAAATGAACTTTTGAGCCAATTCACTAAGAATTGGTAAGAGATTCAGGAAATGACTTACTGAGTGTACTTCAACTATAACCTTTCAAAGAGATCTGTAGGAAGTGACTTAAGATATATGAGAGCATCACATTAAAAAAGTATAACTCAGGAACCCCAGCAATAGGTTTGTGCTGAGGAATATATGGTTACATGTATATACCAAAGTGGTAAGTTTGGGACCAAAAACGGCACATTCCCTTCCTATTTTCTTCTTTTTTTGTGTGTGTTTATTTATTATTGAGAGAGACAGAGTGTGAATGGGGGAGGAGCAGAAAGAGAGGGAAACACAAAAGCCAAAGATATAAGGCTTGAACTAGTAAACTGCAAGATCATGGCCCGAGCCAAAGTCGGACCCATAACCGACTGAACCAGGCTCCCTTACCCTTCCTGTTTTCTAAGTGAAGATACAATGTTTTCTTACACACTACTTCTGGGAACCAAGATAAAATATCAGAGAGTTTCCTTCTTAACACTGTTCTAATATGCCTTGCAGAAACTTCCATTTTTATAAAAGCTTCAGAGTTTGACAGGCAGTAAAAGTAATACAAAGAAATGTTTATTGAACTCTTAGTATGTTCCAGAAACTGTTTTAAGCACATTACTTATCAAATGTAATCTTCAAAAAAGCCTGGTGTTGGTTAATGACTTACACTAGACCAGGTTTCCTGGTTAGAGTGTTCTCCTTCCCTGAATGTCATTATATTTATAACACTTTGCTTTTATCACTGGTTTTGTTTCCTTTACTCTTACATTTTAAATACAACATCAGGAGGTACAGTGTCTGTTCTAGTTACCACATATTCCTTGCTCATAACACATTGCTATATTCATAACAGATATTTAAAAGCATTTGTTGGGTTGTATGATGAAGAGAGGTTTGAGTTAGCAGTTAGAAAATTAGTACATTCTTTTTCAAGAACTGTAAGTTAAGAAAATAATTAGATATAAGCGAATCCTGTTGTGACCCTTTAAAATGTGTACAATTTGAATAATTTTAAAAAATAAAACTAAAATCATTGTTAAAATGCCTCAATTTCAGTAAAATTTATGAACAATATTTACTGATTTTCAAGCTTCCTTCTTTGGCCAGATATTTGAAAATAAATGCATGAGTATAACTGAGTGAATTAACACACTAATCATCTCCTCCAGTAGGGTTACATAGGGCTTATTTCTGCTTGCAAGTGAAACCAGTATGTCTTAAAAACCTACAAGTAAAATATTCTCTAATTCTGTGTCAAATGGTGGTTCAGATCCTAGAGTCTATTATACCAATCAGCCGATATGAACATGGGTTTCAGCTCTGGAGTGTGCCATACTGGATACTCTGCCAGCTGACTAGGCTTTGTGCAAACCTTTATTATCTCTACCTTGTCCTGCCTCTCTTCCTGCTCTTCATTTATGATCGATTATATTCTCTGCAGCAGCAGGGAAACAAAGCACTTGCTTCAGTGGGCCTTTTCCATCTCTGGTTTCTCTTTTCTGCTTCCATGATTTCCAGCTGTTTCCTAATATTTTTCCTGTATGTATGAAAAAGGAGCAAACCCTGAGAGGTATACAAAATAATTCAAGAGATGTTCCTCTGAATTTAAAAAGCCAGATGTTTAAGGAAACTCTTCTTTAGGGAAGTGTGTTAAATAGTCTTTCATGTGTACAGGTTTATATTTATAGCATCAGATAACAATAAATGCAACTGAGCCTATTGCCCAACAAAGTGAAATCAAAATTTTAAATTCTGCATATTCGGGGGTGCCTGAGTGGCTCAATCGGTTGAGAATCGACTTCAGCTTGGGTCATGATCTCACACTTTGTGAGTTCCAGCCTCGTGTTGGACTTTGTGGTGATAGTTCAGAACCTGGAGCCTGCTTTGGATTCTTTGTCTCCCTGTCTCTCACTCCGACTTATACTCTGTGTGTGTGTCTCTCTCTCTCAAAAATAAATAAAACATTTAAAAAATTAAAAAATAAATTCTTCAGATTTTGACTTATAGTACAATAAATTAAATTTTGATACAAATTGATTTTTTTTAATATTTTTTATTTTATTTCTAGGAGAGAGAGAGCGAGCGTGAGCAGAGGAGGGTCAGAGAGAGAGGGAGTCACAGACTGAAACAGGCTCCAGGCTCTGAGCTGGCAGTCAGCATAGAGCCGGACGCGGGGCTCGAACCCACGAAACGCGAGATCATGACCTAAGCGAAAGTCGGACGCTTAACCGACTAAGCCACCCAGGCGCCCCTACAAATTGATTATTTAAGAGCATGTTAACTTGTAGACAATAAGCTAATAGGTCATTCCATAGTCAGAAATATATTTCTAAATAATTAAAGGGGACACTAAGTTATTGATATGATTAATGGTTAATCAGATTATTTGAATTTTTAGCACTATATAAAATTAATATTATTGCTTATAAGATCCTGTATCAATTTCCCTTCCTATTTGAGAGTATTTTCTCTCCCAATTTTCTAATGGACTATGGGATTTGTAAATGATCTGATCCCTAGAAGTCTTATTGTTAACAAAATGTGTGCACATATCCTGCAATTTTAATTTTGAAATATGTGTAGTATTAATAACAAATACTCATATAGCATGTACTAGGTACTTACTATTGTTAGTAGTTTACTCATATTATCTCCTTTTGCCTTCATAATAACCATATATGTACAATTCTTTTTTTAAATTTATTGTTTAATTTACATCCAAGTTAGTTAGCATATTGTGCAACAATGATTCCATGAGTAGATTCCTTAATGCCCCTTACCCATTTAGCCCAGGTCCCCTCCCACAACCCCTCCAGCAACTCTCTGTTTGTTCTCTATATTTAAGAGACTCATGTTTTGTCCTCCTCCCTGTTTTTATAATCGTTTTGCTTTCCTTCCCTTATGTTCATCTTTTTAGTATCTTAAATTCTTCATATGCGTGAAGTCATAGAATTCTTTCTCTGACTAATTTCATGTAACATAATACCCTCCAGTTCTATTCACATAGTTGAAAATGGCAAGATTACATTCTTTTTGATTGAGAATGATATTCCATTGTATATATGTACTGCATTTTCTTTACCCATTCATCTGCTGATGGACATATGGGCTCTTTCCATACTCTGATTATTGTCCATAGCGCTGCTTATAAACATTGGGGTGCATGTGCTGCTTCGAAACAGCACACCTGTATCCCTTGGGTAAATACCTAGTGAGCAATTACTGGATTGTAATATAGTTCTATTTTTAATTTTTTGAAGAATCTTCACACTGTTTTCCAGAGTGGCTGTACCAGTTTGCATTCCCACCAACAGTGCCAAAGAGATCCTCTTTCTCTACATACTCACCAACATCTGTTGTTGCCCGAGTTGTTAATGTTGCCATGCTGACAGGTGTGAGGTGGTATCTCATTGTGGTTTTGATTTGTATTTCCCTGATAATGAGTGATGAGCATTTTTTCATGTGTCTGTTCACCATCTGGAGGTCTTCTTTGGAAAAGTATCTATTCATGTCTTTTGCCCATTTCTTCAATGGATTATTTGATTTTTCGATGTTAAGTTTGATAAGTTTTTTATAGAATTTGGATACTAATCCTTTATCTGACATGTCATTTGCAAATATCTTTTCCCATTCCATCAGTTGCCTTTTAGTTTTGCTGATTGTTTCCTTTGCTGTGCAGAAGCTTTTTATCTTGATGAGGTTCCAATAGTATATTTTTGCTTTTGTTTTCTGAGCCTCTACAGACATGTTGAGCAAGAAATTGCTGTGGCTCAGGTCAAAGGTATTTTTGCCTGCTTTGTCCTCTAGAATTTTGATGGCTTCCTGTCTTATGTTTAGGTCTTTCATCCATTTTGAGTTTATTTTTGTGTATGGTGTAAGAAAGTGGTCCATGTTCGTTCTTGAGCATGTCACTGTCCAGTTTTCCCAGCACTGTTTGCTGAAGAGACTGTCTTTATTCCATTGGATATTCTGTCCTGCTTTATCAAAGATTAGTTTGCCATATGTTTATGGGTCTATTTCTGGATTGTCCTGTTCCATTGATCTGATCGTCTGTTTTTGTTCCAGTACCATACTGTGTTGATGGTTACAGCTTTGTAATGTGTCTTGACATCTGGGAGTGTGATGCCTCCAGCTTCACTTTTCTTTTCATGATTGCTTTGGCTATTTGGGGTCTTTTCTGGTTCCTACAAATTTTAGGATTGTTTGTTCTAGCTCTGTGAAGAATGCTGGTGTTATTTTGATAGCGATTGCATTGAATATGCAGATTTTTTTTTGAGTAGTATTGACATTTTAACAATGTTTTTTCTTCCTATCCAGAAGCATGGAATATTTTTCCTTTTTTGTGTGTCTTCTTCAATTTCTTTCTTAAGCTTTATATAGTTTTCAGTTTTTACTGATCTGTTCAGTTTACATCTTTGATTATATGTATTCCTAAATATTTTATGGGCTTTGGTGCAATTGTAAATGGGATCAATTCCTTGATTTCTCTTTCGGTTGCTTCATTATTGGTGTATAGGAATGCAACAAATTTCTGTGCATTGATTTTATATCCTGTCATTTTGCTGAATTCATGGATCAGTTCTAGCAGGTTTTTAGTGAGTTTTCCATATAGAGTATCATGTCATCTGCAAAGAGGGAAAGTTTGACTTCCTCCTGGCAAATTTGTATGCCTCTTATTCCTGTGTGTTGTCTGATTGCTGAGGCTAAGACTTCCAATACTATGTTGAATAACAGTGGTGAGAGTGGATATCCCTGTCTTGTTCCTGACCTTAGAGGGAAAGCTCTCAGTTTCTCCGTATTGAGAATATGGACATTGAGTCTTTCATATATAGTTTTTTGAAGTACGATCCTTCTATCCCTACTTTCTTAGGTTTTTGTTTGTTTGTTTTTGTTTTATTTTTGGTCAAGAATGGATGCTGTAGTTTGTCAAATGCTTTCTATGCAGCTATTGAGAGGAACACATGGTTCTTGTTCTTTCTTTTATTGATGTGATATATCACATTGATTGTTTTGTGGATATTGAACCAGCCCTGCATCCCAGACATAAATCCCACTTGGTTGTGGTGAATGTTTTTTTATTTTTTAATTTATTGTTGGATCCTGTTGGCTAGTATCTTTTTGAGGATTTTTGCATCCATGACCATCAAAGAAATTGGTCTTTAGTTCTCCTTTTTAGTGGGCTCTTTGTCTGGCTTTGGACTCAAGGTAATTCTGGCCTCAAAAACGAATTTAGAAGTTTTCCTTCCATTTCTATTTTTTTGAAGAGTTACAAAAGAATAGGTGTTAACTCCTCATTAAATGTTTTGTAGAATTCCCCTGGAAAGCCATCGGCCCTGGAATCTTGCTTATTTGGAAGATTTTTGATTACTAATTCAATTTCTTTACTAGTTATGGGTCTGTTGAAATTTTTTATTTCTTCTTGTTTCAGTTTTGGTAGTTTATATGTTTCTAGGAATTTGTCCATTTCTTCCAGATTGTCCATTTTTTGCCATATAATTGTTCATAATATTCTCTTATTATTGCTTGTATTTCTGCTATGTTGGTTGTGATCTTTTCTCTTTCATTTTTGATTTTATTTATTTATTTGAGTCCTTCCCTTTTGCTTTTTGATCAAACCGGCTAGGGATTTATCAATTTTGTTAATTCTTTCAAAGAACCAGCTTCTGGTTTCATTGATCTGTTATTCTGTTTTTGTTTCTGTTTTTATTTATATTTTTGTTTTATTTTGATAGCATTGATTTCTTCTCTAGTCTTTATTATTTTCTGTCTTCTGCTGGTTTGGAGTTTTATTTGCTATTCTTTTTCCACCTCTTTGAGGTATAAGGTTAGGTTGTGTATTTGAGACCTTTATTCCTTCTTTAGGAAGACCTAGATTGCTATATACTTACCTCTTATGACTGCTTTTGCTGTGTCCCAGAAGGTTTGCATTGTGGTGTTACTATTTTCATTGGCTTCCATGTGCTTTTTAATTCATTCTTTAACTTTTTGGTTATCCCATTCATTCTTGAGTAGGATGTTCTTTACTCTCCAAGTATTTGTTATCGTTCCACATTTTTTTCTTGTGGTTGATTTTGAGTTTCATGGCGTTGTAGTCTGAAAATGTGCACAGTATGATCTTGATCTTTTTCACTTGTGGAGGGATGATTTGTGTACCAGTATGGGATCAATTCTGGAGAATGTTCCATGTGCACTTGAGAAGAATGTGTTTTCTACAGCTTTAGCATGAAATGTTCTGAATGTATCTTCTAAGTCCATCTGGTCAGTGTATCATTCAAAGCCATTGTTTTCTTATGGATTTTGTATTTAGGTGATCTGTCCATTGCTGTAAACTGAAGTCCTCTATTATGATGGTATTCTTATCAATGAGTTTCTTTTTGTTTGTGATTAGTTGATTTATATATTTGGGTGTTCTGTGTTTGGAGCACAAATGTTTACAATTGTTAGGTTTTTTGGTGGCTAGACCCCTTAATTACAATATAATGCCCTTCTTCATCTCTTGTCACAGTCTTTATTTTAAAATCTAGATTGTCTGATGTAAGTATGGCTACTCAATCTTTATTTTGGCGACCATTAGCATGTTAGGTAGTTCTCCATCCCCTTATTATCAATCTGAAGGTGTCTTTAGGTGTAAAATGGGTCTCCTGTAAACAGAAAATAGATGGATCTTGTTTTCTTATCCATTCTGTTACCCTGAGTCTTTTGATTGGAGTCTAAACATTGATGTTTAGAGTGAGTACTGAAAGATATTAATTTATTGCCATTATGTTTCCTGTAGAGTTAAAGTTTCTGGTAGTATTCTCTGGTACTTTCTAGTCTTTGTTGCTTTTGGTTTTTTGGATTTTTCCCCATCTTTTTTCCTCTCAGAGAGTCCCCCTTAACATTTCTTGCAGGGCAAGTTTAATGGGTATGAACTCCTTTAATGTTTGTTTGCCTGGGAAATTTTTTATCCCTCCTATTTTGAATGACAGCCTTTCTGGAGAGAGAATTCTTGACTGCATATTTTTCCAATTCAGCACATTGAAAATATCCTGCCTCTCCTTTCTGGCCTGCCATGTTTCTGTGGATAGGTCTGCTGTCTTCCCTTATAGGTTAAGGACTTTTTTTTTCTTGCTGTTTTAATGATACTTTTTGTAACCGAGTATTTTGTGAATTTGAGTATGAAATGACTTGTTGGTGATCATTTTTTTGTTGAATCTAATGGGAGTTCTCTGTGTTTCCTGGATTTTCATGTCTGTGTCTTTCTGTAGGTTAGGAGAGTTTTCTGCTATGATTTGCTAACACAAATTTTCTACCCCCTTTTCCCTCTCTTCCTCTTCTGGGACCCCTATGATTTGATGCTATTCCTTTTTAATAAGTTGCTGAGTTTTCTAATTTTTATGTCATGCTCTTTTGCCTTAGTCTCCCTCTTTTTTTCTGCTTCATTATTCTCTATAAGTTTGTCTTCTATATCAGTGGTTCACTGCTCTGCCTCATTTATCTTTGCCACCATGGCATCCATTTGAGATTGCAGCTCAATTATAACATTTTTTATTTCATCCTGACTAGCTTTCATTTCTTTTATCTCCACAGAAAAAGATTCTAGTCTTTTTTCAACCCCAGTCATTCTAAATTCTGGTTCAGATATTTTGCTTATCCCTGACTGTGATTTCTTCCTGTTCTTTATTTTGAGGTGAATTCCTTTGTTTCACCATTTTGAAGGAAGAAAACAACAAAGTAAGAAAAAATTACAATTTAAAATTTAAAAACAACACAAAGAAATGAAATAAAGAATGCTAGATCCCAGGTGTGTTTTGATCTGGTTGTTGAAAGAAGCTTGATACATTAGAGAAAAAGGGAAAAGATAAGAAAAGAAAAAAAACAAGGAAAAGGTTTGAAAATTTGAAAAAAATGAATAAAATAAAATAGAATAAAATGAAATGGTGAAAGTAAAATAGAATTTAAAAATTTATGAAAAAGTAAAGAATATAGTAGAAAAAATAAGGAAAAATCTTTTTGATAAAAATGGAAAATAATAATTTTTTTCTCTTTCTGTATTCAAGAATAAGAAAAGAAGAAAAAAATGAATAAAAGGACCAGGAAACAGAATGAAATATAATTGAAATTACATTTGGTTTCTCATAGAAGTCAAGCTATGAAGCACTTTATAGTCCTTAACCAAGCAAGTGGAGAGACTTGTGTTCCTCAAGAGCGCTGTTGGACCAGTTGGGCGGAGTTTAGTATAATGGCTCCATTCCCCACTAGATGGCACTGCTTAGCTTACTGGGGTGGATTTTTGTGGTGCCCGTAAGCATGTATGGGGGAGAGGTGAAAATGGTGTCACCTAACTACCCAGTCTCTAGTATTGGAACTCTGTGCTCTCCCAGACCGGTAATCAAGCACCTCTCTTTTGTCTCCGGCTTCCATCCAATCCATGCTAATACACTGCCCATGACCAAGCCATCCGGCTGCCAGGCAGCACCTCCCTTCTGAGTTTTATCTTAAATGGGACTGTGTTTCCCAACCCCTCACTTCTGAGGGTTTGGGGCTTTGACCCGCTCTGACCCTCTGGGAGAGGTTCTTGCTGAACAATGGCCCCCAGGAACATTCATGAGACCTTGCTGCTGTCGACACCCGATGGCTGGGTGCCAGCCCACCCCAGAAAAAGCTTGTGCAATCTTGTAGCTGCTGTGTTTCATGGTTTATGGAAAATCACAACACATACTTGGCACCAGTCTTCCCCCTTCACGTCCTACTTCCAACACCAGCAAATATCGTTCTCCATGCTCGGTTGGGAACTTTGCCCATCTAGAGGCCACACGGCCTCTACCAAATGTCCTCCCAGCAGGGTAACCGCCACTCCCCGTGTGGCCTGCAGACCCCTCTAACCTCACTCTCTGCTCCTTGGGATTCCCACCCAAGCACCTCCAGGTATCCAGCTATGGAGTTTCAGACTCTGTGTTCCCCTGTTTATAGAGTCTTAATAAAATTTAAACTCTCTCCTTTCTCCTTTCTTCCTTTTGTGTTCAGTCCTTGTGGCTGTTTCCACTTTACCACTTTCTCTCTAGCTGCTTTTCGGGGGGTGCTTTTCCCATACTCTCCTCCCACCCACCCCACCCCCCGTTCTCTCTCTGCAAGCCAAAAACAGCTCCCTGCCTTCCGTGACATCTCTCTCCCCCAGTTCACCTCTCCACACTGTGTACCTGCCATGTTCTTTGGTTCAGGTTGTGCAGATTGTTGTGTTAATCCTCAAATCAATGTTCTAGGTGTGCAAGATTATTTAATGTTGATCTGACTGCATTTCAGGGAGGAGAAACACAAGAAAGAATTTCATGCTAATCCACTATCTTGGCCCCTCCCTCCTAATATGTATAATTTGTATAATAATTTATAGATAAGAAAACTGGGATATGGAGACGTTACATAATTTGAAGTCACTCAACTAGTAAGATTTGTGCAGGATTTAAACCAAGGATTGTAGTTCAAAGCAATATGCACTTAATCACTACTCCCTAATCTAGTTCTGCATAAATTACATAAGTCAGGAACATGAGAGTTTTTTAAGTTTATTTTTGTTTGTCTCAAAATATATTAAGCATCAAGGGACCTTCTTTTTAAATGTTTGCATCTTCTCACAAGCTAAACACTCAATCATAATGAGTGTTTCTTTCAAATGAAAAATATTTGTTACTATGCATTTAAATAAAAGTATTTCTAGAGACACCTGGATAGCTTAGTCAGTAAAGTGTCCTATTCTTGATTCTGGCTCAGCTCATGATAATGGTTCATAGGTTCAAGCCCTGAGTCAGTGTCCATGCTAATGGTGTGGAGCCTGCTTGGGATTCTCCCTCTCTCTCTCTTAAAATAAATAAACAAACTTTAATAAAAAAAGAACACTGTTTCTAAATCTTTAGGAAATTATACAATACTTGTTTTCAGAGTCAGTATGTTTTTGCTTCTAGTAAATGCTTGTAGGAAATTATTCAGTGCTCACACTTGAGTCATTTTTTCCCTAAAGTATGAATTAAAATGAAGTAGATATTAAAATATTGCTTACAGTATAGGTAAATAATTTAATATTGTACTGTACATTGTCTGAATGATGACAGGTATGTCAATAATAGGAGTAAGGATAAAAATAATTATCAAATAGAGATGTACTATATCTGTTTTATACTGTTGCATAGCATATCATCAAAACCTCCCTAGTTTCCTATGGAGTCTAACTAAATCCCACATCCATTGAGTGGACAAGAATTTTGCCTTTATTTTCTTTTCTGACATTTTATCAAATTATCTTAAAATTTATTTCCTGTCTTAGAGTGAAGCCTTTTTTTCTAAAAATTAAGCCTAGTTATCTAGCTGCTGACCTCGGCTAGAAGAATATAACAAGTATTAGATATTTGTTCTGGGAGAATTCTAGCAAAAATGCAGTTACTTGCTTATGCGCTTACTTCTTAGTTGTCTATGGAAAGATCTGGTAATTACAATACGTTTTTTAAAAAACAAATGTTAATATCTATATGTTTCCTAGGTGCTGTGCCTTGCTAACCTGGCTGAACTTTCAGTGTCCAACTAAGCACATCTGTGTAAATCTCCAAAAAACTTAAACTGCTTTGGTCATTTATTTTATTGTTATCTCACAGCTCTTACTTATCCCCTCCTTCTTTTGATCAGTTTTGACAAACTCATGTATTCTTTTAACCATGTCCCAAGTGAGACTGAGGACATTTCCATCAACTCCAGAAATTCTCTTACATTTTTTGCCAGTTAACCCACACCTATCACATTCTCAGACAACCATCTGTTTTCTATCTACTATGCACTGCATTTAGTAGTGTGTTGACTTAAAAATTATCTTAAACTTAAAAACAACAACAACCCTATTTTGTAATGTTTGTTAATTTTGATAGTATAAACCCTCCTACTATGACACCATGGCTGATTTTAAGTTACCAAGGTCATATCCTATCATTATAGAGTTTTATATCATTTCTACCTTCCAAATGTAGTCTGAATGTATAAACTCAGCATAGATAAGAAGTAATAAGTTTTGAGTATTTAATATATCTTACTTAATTGTAAATGTATGTAATTCAAATTATAATAGTTACTTTGTTCAACTAGCTCATAGAAATCTTAAAAATTTTACAGCTGGTATGAGCAGATATCAGCCAACCCCAATGCAACAGTAACAAGATTTGCCTGTTCTGTGAAATGAATGCTCTGTCAATGGAATATTCCAAATTGACTCTTACTAATAAAGCTATGAATATTCCAAATTGACTCTTACTAATAAAGCTATGAATATACATGTAGACATATACTTTTATTTCTCTTGAGTCAAATTCTAGGCATGTGATTTCCCAGTCATTGGGTAAGAGTATGTTTAGCTTTGTAAGATATTGCCAAAATATCTTCAAATAGTTTTATAATTTTACTGTCCCACCAGCAATGTATGAGAGTTTAAGTTGAATCACATCCTTGCCAATACTTGGGGTTGAACCTTTGTATTTTTTTTTTCATTCTAGTGGTGATGTAGTGGTATTTTATTGTGACTTTAATTGGATTTACTCCAATAAATAATTGATACAAAATTTTTTCCTAAAGTGATCAATGATGTCTCCACCTTGGACCTGAAATGTGGAAAATAAGTTTAAGAATTCTGTACCTTTGCACCAATTGGTTAACAAGGATTAGGGCAGAAAGCCACCACAGGGCAAAAGCACCCAAGGTTAGTCATAAAGTATAACAGGCTTAAGGCAGATGCCTCCACAGGACGAAAACATTTGAAAACACATGCGGAAAGCCGCCACAGGGGGAAGACGCCCAAGGTTAGCTAGTGAAAATGGTGTCTTGCTAGCCTTGAGGAAACATGCTCTGGCAATCTTAAACTTTGGAGATAACAGCTCCTCAGCTGTATTGCCTACAGAGAAACACTGTCCATCTGGCTTCTGGTGCCATTATATCATTGTGCTTTAATCTCAACTTATGATGCTCCCCAAACCCTTTGATTCTTACACACACAAGCTAATGGTCACTAGTTTGTTGTTTTCTTCTGCACATTCACCATGTATGTAAAACCTTGAGAACTCAGTAAATAGAGACAAAACCTCTGTTCGGGACTCCTGTCTTCTCACAGATATCAGCCTCTCTTGTATTCATTTCTGCATCTGCTCTCTTGCTGGACAAGAGAGAACTCCAGGATCATAGTCTGTGACACTGAAAGGCATTCATGGCAGTCTCAGCTCATTGTCTCAGCTTGTTATGGCTGATGGAATTGATACAGTTGCACTGGATTTTCTTGCAGGCTAAAGTACAGTTTTGGCAATCACTAATCTATCTTGCCAAATCTTGGGCTTAATGCATGGGCCAAGTGGAAAAGGTAATACAATAATGTAAAGAAAAATCTACCTGGCATTCTAAGGTAGACATTGATGATTTATGAGAATTGTTTTACTGGTTGTCTTCTGGAATCTGTGTCAAAGTTGAATTCAACATTGCATTTTGGTCTCACCTTCCTGTGCTTCTATATTAGGTCCCATCCTCTTTTGGCCAGATAAGTCACCATAAAATTCCCCAGAAGCCAAGGTGATATAGAAACAAGAGTGGATATAGTTAAGGAAACTATTATCCAAGGATCTTTTGCCATTCTCCCTATATTTTGCAAGTAGAGGCACTGACTGTCCTTTGTCCTTGGCTGTTTTCACAAAGTTATTTGTATTGCAAATGTCTTTGGAAAACAGAGGTAAGATTTGCTTTTGAACATAATATCTATCATTTCAAAGACAGACATTCTTACTATCCAATAAATAATAATAAAATGTCTCATTCTGAAGTAAAGTAGCTACAAACTTCTTGCTGATGATAAAAAAAGTTCCCTAAACTTAGGGCTCTTCTCCTGTAACATAGTCCACTACCATACAGCTGTCAGCTGGCCCTCTCTATGGTGCTTTGGAGGAACTGATGCTCAGAGAACCAATGCAAAAAAAGTGCTAATATTCTGGCTACTCTTCTCATTATGATTAATAAACTACCCTTCACGTCTGACCCATGAAACTGGGCGGGCTAACTTACAAGCTTGTAAGATGGGTGAAATTTCAGACCTTTACAGTTCTTGACAGTGTCTATGTCTAGAAAATGTAAGTAAAATAATGGTCATAGATGTATTATTTGTTAATGACCAAAACAAAGTATCTATTTAAAGAATAATCAGGTTTTAAAAAAATCGTTGTAGTATATCTATACACCAAATATTATAGAGTTATAACTGCATGGCTATAAAAAATTAAAGAAGTCGGGGCGCCTGGGTGGCTTAGTCGGTTAAGCATCCGACTTTCGCTTAGGTCATGATCTCGCAGTTCGTGGGTTCGAGCCCCGCATCGGGCTCTGTGCTGACTGCCAGCTCAGAGCCTGGAGCCTGTTTCAGAGACTGTTACTCCCTCTCTCTCTGACCCTCCCCTGCTCACGCTGTCTCTCTCTCTCCTAGAAATAAATAAAACATTTAAAAAAAAATTAAAGAAGTAATACAGCCAACAACATGGATGAATCTCAAGTAAAATATGTTGTATGATAGAAGTCACACACAAAATAGTACATGCATATAATTTTATTTTATAGCATATAAGAATGAGTAAAATGAGATGTCAGGTTAGTATTTATGAAGGAGAGTTAGGTATTGACTCAGAAGCAGCATGAGGCAAGATTCTGGAGGAGCAGGAAATGTTCTAGGATATACTTTCATATATATGTGAATATACAAATGGAAAGATGCATTTGTGATTAAGAGTGATAATACTTTTGTTATCTTACTGTTAAATGGTGCACTTCAATTAAATTTTTTTTAATTATTTAAACTTTAGAGTAACTTTTTTTAGTAAGCTATGGCCTACCTAGAATATTGAGGAAATAATATTGCAAGAAACTTGAGAGAAGTTATTTTGCTGAGGTAAACATAGTATCTCTTGTCTGATAATATCCCTGACTATACTTTATTGAAAGAAAAGAAAAGAAAAAAAGGAAAAGAGAAAGAAAAGAAAAGAAAAGAAAGGAAAGGAAAGGAAAAGAAAAGGAAGGAAGGAAGGAAAGAAGGAAGGAAGGAAGGAAGGAAGGAAGGAAGGAAGGAAGGAAGGAAGGAAGGAAGGAAATCATAAAATTCCAAGTAATAGTTTACCTAAGACTTTTTTTGAAAATGATTTAAATTACAGGCATCTGGGTGGCTCAGTCAGTTAAGCGTCTGGTCCGACTTCGGCTCAGGTTATGATCACATGGTTCCTGGGTTCAATCCCCGCATTGGGCTCTATGCTGACAGCTAGCTCAGAGCCTGGAGACTGCTTCGGATTCTGTGTCTCACTCTCTTTCTGCCCCTCCCCTGCTCATGCTGTTTCTCTCTCTCTCAGAAATAAATAAAACATTAAAAAAAATTTTAATTAAAACAATGATTTAAATTAGTTTAGATAGGGGCGCCTGGGTGGCTTAGTTGGTTAAGCGTCTGACTTTCGCTCAGGTCATGATCTCGCGGTTCGTGGGTTCGAGCCCCGCGTCGGGCTCTGTGCTGACTGCCAGCTCGGAGCCTGGAGCCTGTTTCAGTCTGTGACTCCCTCTCTCTCTGACCCACCCCTGCTCACGCTGTCTCTCTCTCTCTCTCCTAGAAATAAATAAAAATATTTAAAAAAATAAATAAATAAATAAATTAGTTTAGATAAAGAAAATATTTTTAGAGCAAGTATAATATTGAATTTTTAAGATATGTATGTAGATCTCTTCTCCATTATTATCTATTACTTATTTAATTGCTTGTATTAATTATTGTAGGTAAAGTCAATTTTAGCTTAGTTTCAAAGGTAATTTTATTATTGAAGCTTAAACTCAATGCATTATTTTTGAAGTATCCTTGATGTGTCTGCTTTATCCATGTGAAAATAGAGATGCTGTACTCAGATATAGCATGTCACTACTTTCCAATAAAAGGAACCAGAGCTCCTTGGTGAAATGGCTAATTCTTGGATTGCAGTGAAGGACATGCAAGATGAGCCTGAGTACCATTTAATATTTAATAGCAGAGAGTAAGGAAGTGTTCAGAAGGAAAAAAAAAAAAAAGTTCCACGTGATAAATGTATTAGTCTGCCAGGGCTGCCATAAAAAAGTATCAGGCTGGGTTTTTTTTGTTTGTTTGTTTGTATGTGTGTCTACGTCTGTATTTAAAGATTATTTATTTTTGAGAGAGAGGGCATGAGTGGAGGAGAGGCAGAGGGCAAGGAGGACAGAGGATCAAAAGCAGGCTCTGCACTGACAGCAGAGAGCCCGAAGTGGGGCTCAAACTCACCAACCCGGAGATCATGACCTAAGCCTAAATTGCATGCTCAACTGACTGAGCCACCCAGGTGCTCCCAGACTGGGTTTTAAACAACAGAAATTTATTGTCTCACAGTCTGGAGGCCTGAAGTCAAAGAACAGAGTACCATTAAGGTTGGTTTCTGGAAAGATGTCTCTTCTTGACTTATAAACAGCCAACTTGTTACTGTGTTCCAATATGGCCTTTCCTCTATATGCATATGGGAGAAAGAAAGAGACAAGAGAGACAAAGAGAGACAGAGAGAAGACTTTCTGGTATCTCCTCCTCCTTTTATTATTTTATTTTATTTTATTTTTATTTTTATTTTTATTTAAGAGAGAGAGTGTGTGAGCAAGGGAGAGAGACAGAGAGAGAGAAAATCTCAAGCAGACTCCATGCTTAGCACGCAGCCCGACACTGGGCTCAATCCCACAACCCTGGGATTGTGACCTGAACCGAAATCAAGAGTCAAACATGACTGAGCCCCTCTTCCTCTTTTTATAAAGACACAATTGTATTAGATTAGGATTTGACATATGAGTTTTGGAGGGAAACAATTCAGTCTATAAAAATGGGTGTATATCGAAGGGGCACACATCAAGAGAAAAGGCTCCCAAAGGTCAAAGATGGAACAAATTGAGCAACAAAATAAATAAATATCAATGAATCTGTATATTGTGTGTGTGTATGTGTGTGTATATATATTATATATATATATATATATATATCAGTATATGTATACATATATATGTATATCAGTATATATGAGTAAGTAAATAAATAAATAAGGAATATAGCCAATTATAATAATGTATGTAAATACTCTGTCCTCAAGGAGAAGGAATGTAACTCCCCACTCCTAAAGTGTGGGCAATGTATGGTGACTTCCTTCCAAAGATTACCCTGTGAGAGACAGAAGTAATAACTTTATTGTGTAGAAAGCTGACAAATTCTATCTCAGCCAGATGTACAAGGTCAAAATCAATAGTGATAAGTCATGTTGATAATATGTTCTTTTGACATGATATAATGAAAAAGGTATTTTATTTCTGTGATCTTCCTCTTTCTCCCCAAAACATGTAACTCCATTTTAATCATGAGAAAAACAGACAAATTCCAATAGAGGGACATTCTGCAAAACACCTAACCAGTATAACTGAACACTGTCAAGGCCACCATAAACAAGGAAAGTCTGATAAACTATCATAGCCACGAGAGCCTAAGGAAGCATGACAACTAAATGTAATGTGGCATAGTGGATGATAGTCCAGAACAAAAACAAAAAAATGTATAATGGAAAAACTAAAGATAACTCAACAAACTATGGACTTTCGTTAGTCAGTAATAATGTATCAATATTGGCTCAAGTATGACAAATATACCACACTAATTAACTATTAGGGAAACTGCATATGGACATGGGTATGGGAACTCTGGATGCTATCTTCACAACTTTTCTATAATTCTAAGACTATTTTAAATAAAAAGTTTATTTAAATTTAAAAAAATTACTACACATCCTCAGAGAGAGAAATTAGCTGACTTCTGAGGCACTTGTCTGTTACCAGTTAGTTTTAAATGTTTTCAAATCTTACCTATTTTTTGCAATTATGTTATCTCTCACATTTTCAATTAGTCTTTAATCATATTTTGAAGGCCCCTTAGGAGCACAATCAGTATCTAATTAATTTGATGTAGTGATAAGTCATCCATGGGTCATTTTTCCCTTAGCAGCTCTTCATTATTGGTGTTCATACGTTATTACATATTGTGCTTATAGGCAATATTTACTATAAGGAAAAGAAATCCACTGGCTCTGTAATCGACCCCAGGATTTAACTGTAACAAGTACCATAGTTCTATACATATGTTATAGAATTATTATTTAAAATAGAATTGTTTTAAGTGATTAATGCCTCATCCTATAAATTCAAGTAAAAATGACTTGATATTTAATGTCTCATAAGCAAAATAGTATTCCAGCAAATAGGAAAATTAGATCTTGACTTATAAATTGAGAGTACTTTTTTTTTTTACTAAACTTTAAAATTATTGTTGCTTATTTTGAAAACACTCTTTTATTAAATCTGGCTTAAAATTAGCAAATTTACAGAATGTCAGAACCAGCCAGTTGTCATTTAACAATTTTGTCAAATATGCACATTACTAAGGAGTTTATTATTTATTCCTTTGGCCTATAAGAAATGGATATTTCAACCTAACATAAAAATGTGAATATCAGTTATTAATGTTAAATATTCCTGAGAATTTTTGATAATTTAAAAATAATTTAGTATTAACAATTTTGATAGGTTCATACATTATACAATTTTCTATCACTACCCATGTCAAATGAAAGTCAGGACATAAATGGACTAAATTATTAATAATTTTAAAACTAAAGTTTTAACCCTAATGTCTCATTAATCTTTTTGTCAATTTTGTGAATATATATACTATAACATAACTTTTTTCTTTATGAGAACTCATCAATATGGAACTACATTCCCTTTTTTATTTAATAAAGCTACATGTATGCATGAATAAAACTTCAAGAAAAAAAGGTGAATACTATACGTGGAAATAAATTTTAATCTGATTTCCACTGAAAGAAATACATATCTGTACCTGGTCTGCCTGCTCTTAAGCAAGCCAACCATTTAATAAAAAATATAATCATATCAACAAATAATTTGGCATGCAAGAGGGACAGCAGAGGCAGAGTGGGGTAGAATTGTTTTTATTTTTCCAAATGGATATTTGTAATATTTTACAGGAAGAGATTGCTAAATTAATGTGTAGTTTATGTATCTATTCCAAATACTAGATATTAGAAGAGAATTTTGTAAAGGAAAGCATTTGGTAGGAGGAAGACACATTTGATAGGTATGGGTTTTCCAGATTACTCAGAATTGAATTTTTTCTTTATCTGCTATTATAGTATTATTTTATCTCAAATTCCATTATAGGAATAAAAGTAGGAATCCAACAAAATATAATGAAGTCTATAGACAGAAATTACATTGCAGTAATCTTTCTAGAGAGGCTAGTAGACACACGACTGACTTTTTAAAAATCTTATGAGACCCATAAAAGGCAGCCTTTGTTTAATAGCAACTTTTGACATTTTTTACTTTGCTTCTAGCCATTCTTTTCTCTTCAATTTATTAAATTATAAGTGTATCATCTGTTTTTTTAAATATTGTGTTATCACTAATATTCTAACTGGTTCCTATTTCCTCTGCTCTAAATGCACAAGGTTCTAATACAGTGTCATTGAATAATGAAGAGAATGTTTTTGTCTGTGTGGCTAGTATTTCCCATAATGGCAGTAAGCTTTTCTAGTCAGTGGGAGATAAGTTATAGCTTAAAATTTTTTTTAATTTTTTTAATGTTTTATGTATTTCTGAGAGATAGAGAGAGAGAGCGTGAGCAGGAGAGGGTCAGAGAGAGGGAGATACAGAATCTGAAACAAGCTCCAGGCTCTGAGCTGGTAGTCAGCACAGAGCATGACACGGGGCTTGAACCCATGAACCAGGAGATCATGACCTGAGCCAAAGTCAGACGCTTAACCAACTGAGCCACTCAGGTGCCCCTAAAAATTTTCTACTATTTAAGCATGTATGCTCATGACCCTTCAGTGCTTATGTGTTCTTGTATGAGTGTGAGTAAATGCATGCATGTTATTTTGTGGTGGGAAAACATGTACATATAATCTCTATCAGACTTACTGTCTACTAATCAATCTGATTTTTTCTAGTTATAGGATACTAGTTTCTTATATTTCCTGAGAATATTTTTCCTTGTAGAAGACAGAAGACTTCAAATAGTTATTGAATAAACTTTATATATTGTATTTATTTAAACATAACCTCAGGGTTTTAGTTTCTTAATTAAAAAAACAAGCTGAAACTTAGAAATGGATGGCTTGGCCTTTTCTCTCCTTGTCTCATTTCAGTTCAAAATATTTTTTATCTATTAACGGCCAGTAAATCTCAGAACACTCTTCTTTGTAATTTGGATTTCTAGAAAATCTACATAGTCTGACAACCATAGCCATTTTTTATTTTTTCCTATCAGAATGCTGCTTTCTTTGAGCACAGTGAAAAACACTGTACTTGTCCCATGTCATGTTATGAGACTGGCTTACTACATTTGTACAGCATGTTTCGTGGTTTTAAGAATGTTTGCAATGGTTCCAGGAGAAATATTGGCATGGAAAGCAATTTACTGTATAGTTTGATGAAAATAGGTTGAGATCTTCTGACACAGTTTTTGCACTACATCAGATTGCCTCACTTTGAAATTAATTTAAATCAATTTAGTTAGCAGACTGTGACACTATACGATTTCATTTGTAATTGAGATTCACATATTGCTTTTATTTTGAGAAACTCAAAATGTTTTATAGTCTCTCAGATTTTTAATATTATTTGATATTTTAAAATATTATTATAAAAAAGTAGAGAAACATAGGTAGAGATTTATCAATTGATTGCTCAAGTAATTTAAAAAGTCAGTTTGTAATTCAATAAAATTTTATTGAGTACCAGAATATGCAAGGCAATTTTCTAAGTGTATGAATAGAATTGTGAATTAAGTTGACAAAAAGTCCTACCTTAAGTGGATTTTAGATTCTAATGGGACAGGAAATAAATAAACAAAATAATTACTGTAATTTCATTATTCCCAGAGTTCTCTGTTTGTTGACTTTCCTTTGCAAAATTTAATTATACTTTTCTTTCAAATTTTCAAAATTATTAACCAAACATATTGAAGTAATTAAGTTCCATAGCAAGGTTTGTTGGTGGAAAACAAGACAGAGTAGAATTAATGAAATTATGCAGATTCAGGCTCTCAATCCAGTGGCATCAAATGCTGCTCTTGCAGTTTAGATACTTTATACATTTCTTTCAATAAGAGATTTTTTTCAGTCTATAAAACTATATCTGAAAAAAATATGGACCTCTCTATAAACTCCAGTTATGTAATTTTTGCTTCACCTATAAAATTTTATATCATGATTCACTTCATATTTTAGCTTACATATTTCAATTATTGACTTCAAAATAAACATTTTTAGGATCTCAGGAAGACAAATATTTTGCAAGATCTAAGTTACCTTTAAAGTGGAAAAATTTAGTATAGCTTCTGAATGTTCTATTTGTGCATCCCTCTTAGAATCTTCCATGGTTATTCAAATGAGAATTCTTACAGTTTGGCTGGTGTAGTGGATATTCAACTGAAACTTAAGAAGCTTGAGGTAAGATATTTATATTATTCTGGCCTTGGCTTCCCCTCTGTTAAATAAGACCACTATAGTAGGTGATATATAAGGTTCTTTCCCAAACCAAACTCTCAAGCTACGCTGGTGAAATAGTTCCAAATCTGGGCATTCTGTGTTGGAGCACCCTAAATTTAACCACTGAAGTTACCAAAATGAACAACCTCAAGCTAACTTTAAAAAGTGGCTTCCATAAGAGATATACATAAGCCAAAATTGAGAAGGTTGGATGAGAGATTTGCTTGAGTAGAGAATATAAAACGTCCAAAAAGCAAAAGTCTTTCCTTGATTCTGAGCTGACCCTGTGATTCCCGCTCTGGTTCCCACTTCTTTCGAATATCCACTTTCTAGCACTCATGGGCCAGCAAAGCCTGGCATTATAGTTAACATTTGCAACTGAGATGTACTCAAGAAAAAGATATTTTCTTGTTTATAATTCAAGACATCTATTAAAGAATTGTCTTCATAAAAATTTTACTTTTCAAAGTGATCTGGTCATTGAAGAAAACACTAAAAAATGTTAAAATAATATGACATAATGATGTAGAAATTTCAATCTAGGTTCATGAAGTATCGATGAAAAACTTGAATTATTAAGTCTATTGGTGAAAAGATTTGGAGGAAATGATGTTACTTAGTGGAAGATAATTCTATGAGAGCATAACTTTTTAATTTTTAAAAATTTTGTGTTTATTTATTTTGAGAGAGAAAGGGAGAATGTTTGTGAACAGGGACAGGGCAGAGAGAGGGAGAGAGAGAGAGAGAGAGAGAGAATCCCAAGCAAGCTCCACACTGTCAGTGAGGAGCTAAAATCAGGGCTTGATTCCATGAACCATGATTTCATGACCTGAGCCAAAATCGAAAGTCAGATGCTCAACGGATTGAGTCACCCAGGTGCCCCAAAAGCATTGAATTTTTAAATGAAATGATATTTTTTCATTATCAGAAAAAAACTTGTGAAAGACTTGAGAATAGTTCAAAAATATTATTTGGTACCTTTCATTGAGTAACTACATGGCCTAACGGGTAGCTGTCTGAATTGTGTACACCTTTTATTGTCTTTGATCTATTTTACCACTCTGTAAATCACAGAAAACTAAAAACAATGCATATTAGTTGTGTTCACAGAAAATAAAATTGTCTCCAATATACTAATTATTGTCCTGTGGACAGATCTGTTTGCACCACATCTAAATTCATTTCAGTATTCCTTTTCTGCCTATGTGTGTGTGATATTTTAACTTTCTTTTGACCACTTGAAATATTTTGTGGATCCTTTCATTAATTGTGTTGTAACATCTTTTACATCTGTTTATTTTATATTATGAGTCATTTTACCATTTTTATTCTTTAGTAGTATATAAGCATTTGTTTTTACAAAAATCAGATCAATAAGGATAATGAGTTGGTTTTGGTCTACTTTTCCCTTCCTTATTTTTTAAATTATCTTTTTACTAGAGAGGTTCAGAAAGGTACCAATCATTTGATGGCATGTCACATATATGTTGCCTTGCTGTATACATGATATATACACACAGATAAACATACATACTTCATGGTTCAAGTGTGGCTTATATGACTTATGTATGTTTGCTATAATATGTTAGTAACAAAGGTGTTCCATGACCCCCAGGAAAGACACAGCTATAACCAGACATCATTTTTATCTACAAAGGCTCATAAATCTCAGAAATCAAATCTAAAAATGCATTAGTTGGTTTTGCTTGTAATTCTAAAAACAAGTCAATTTTAATGGGAAATAGATTTTCAAAAGATAATAGGTAATTCTCTTTATCTTTTTGATACTCTTCTGCTATTTTTATGCATCAGTTGCCAGCTACTTGATTTTAGTTATGATGTGGTATGTCTAAATAAAAATCCCCTGGCTTCATGCCTAAAACTATACCTATATTTACTAAGAAGGCTGTTCTCAATTCCTATAGATGCATATGACCAAAATAAATATGCAAGGCATCACAGGACAAAAGAACTCAAATTGGCTCTATTAGCCTTACAGTCTATCCACAAGCATAAACAAGGCAAGGTCCCTGTTAAATTATTGATAACCTGCTTCAGCCTCTACTAATTCTTTTCAATGGAGAAGTAAACATTCACGTAAAAGGCCATAAAAATGGTCAATTAAGTCATAACTACTTGCCTGGTAGCTGTTTTCCCTATGTAGGTCTAAATCACACACATATATAATTTTGAGTTTATTGTATTTCCTTAGTTTATAAATAGCCATTAAAATGCATTTAAACAATTTAGGTATAATAGATGTCCTTTGTTATTTTGTTTTGTTCTTCTAAATCTGCATGTAGAAACTGTATGTTAATTTTTTAATATCTGTGATAACCTCATAAATTATGTTTTTATAATTAGGGGGCCTTATTAGCAGATAGAAATTTTTTGTGTGTTTAATCACAGAAAGAATTTATTTGAACAATAGTATTTCTTACAATGTAGTGCAATTAAAATTGCATTATTATTCTATGTTCTATAGAAAAAAAATGGTCTCTTAGCTTCAAAAATATCAAGAAAAAATAAAACAATACCTTTGCTTTATATTGTAATGGTAAAAGCATGAAGATTACAGTTAGTTTCTTTGATTTACATTGGATAGGAAAGTTAATATACACATGTAAAACTTAATGCCTATGGTCACTCATGTTGTACTTTGGGGAGAGACTCTAGGAAGATTTATAATTAATGTTTACTGTGATCTGAATGTTTGAGTCCCCCCCAAATTCACATATTGAAATCCTAACTTCCAATAATGATAGCATTAGGATTGAACCTATGGAGGTTGATTAGGTCATGAGGGTGGAGCTATCCCTGTGGAGAGGGTTCCAGAGGGATCTCTAATCCTTTCCATTATATGAAGACATAGCTAGAAGATGTACTGGCTATGAAACAGGAAGGGGACCCTTACTAGTTGGTATCATGCTGACATCTTGATCTTGAAGTTTCCAGTCTCCAAAACTGTGAGCAACAAATTTTAGTTGTTTATAAGTTACTCAGTCAGTAGTATTTTTGTTATAGCAGCCTGAACAGACTAAAATAATGATATTGACATGTAGCGTAATATGAAGGTTGTAATTTTAAAATTTACCAATTATATATATATATATAATAATGAATTATATATATTATAAAATAATAATATAACACATCTATTTTGTCACTTTGTTGCATCAGCAAAATCAAATGCACATATTTTTCCTAAAGCCTAAGAAGGTATAGACATGTAGCATAATATGAAGGTTGTAATTTAAAAACTTAACAATTATATATATAATAATTAATTATATATAATTATATAATAGAATATAACATGTATATTTTGTCATTTTGTTGCATCAGTAAAATCAAATGCACATATTTTCCTTAAATCCTAGAAAGTTTTGAAAGTTGAAGCTTCCATAACCTTTAGGAAAGTGCTTCTGATTTCTCTATTGTAATAATTTTAGCTCCAGACTTATTTTAATTGTGAACATTCCCTGGAAGTCTATTCAAGCGAAGAGGTAGAAATTAGCCAGATGAATATTTTTACCAAAGTCCATTGTAAGGAAAATCTGAAAACAAGAAGCTTATACATGCTGAGAAATTGCCTCTCACTGCCTCACTTCCATAGCTATAATATCCTACGCCCAAGGTCTCAACCAGGTAAGTTACCCATATTGATATGTGCAGAGGATATTTACTGTTGATCAACTATCATCTCCAATTTGCTGGCCGCAATGACAATCACCTATACTCTAAGACTACTCTATTAATATCTGTGGACAGAAATTTATCTGATGACTGGATTATCCATAAGATGCCCCCTACACCAACTCCCAAAAAAGTAAGGTCCATAAATACAAGTTGAATAAGTGAAGAAGCCACTTAGGAAGAAACTCAAATACTTTTCAGATTTTTTGAATTAAAAGAGGTGTTTGTGACACCAAGTCATAAATAGAATACATAAAATATATCTGAATGGCATAATATTGGTAAATTAGTGTCTCTCATTTCACAATATCTGAAGAAATGCTCTACAGAAACTAAAAGTCTGAATAAAATGCAGACAAACACATTATACTTACATTTCCTTGGTATTTTGGGTTGGCTTATTCTAGTCTGTATCTGAGGGCTGTGTAGGAAAGGAACACTTCTGTCTTCACTACATTCCTACTAAAACACATAGATAAGGAAACTCATCCAATTCCTACCTAGTGAAAGGAATTTTAGTTAGTTCTCTTCTTATTTACTTTCCAAGCAAGCAGTAACTAATTATGAAATTACATATGCTAGGCTGCATGATTGAAGGTAGTTACTTTGTCTTTAAGTCTGAAATATACACCAGTGTGTCTTTTGTGTTATGTGATTTATGGATTGTTTGTGAATATAATCCCCTGTATTGAGGAATAATTTATTGAGCCTGTGAATAACTTTCATTTGTGTGATGATTGACAGTATTCCTGAGTCCATTAAATAAATAGTCAGCAAGTTTGTAACATAAATTGACTGATATTCACGAAATGGATCATATAATCCACCCAGTTATTGAAAGCCACCTCAAAGTGGAGGCACTTTTTGCGCACTTGCATAGCACACAAATATTCTCATGTTTGAGAATCTATTTACATATCTATCCTTGAAAAATTTTCTCAACAGTCAAAAATGTCACTGATTACAAATGATTATCAAACCATTGAATTTTCTGGATCATAAAATTCTAGAAATAAAACAGGCTGAATTGCAGTTTGGGATCACCTAAAAGATACTTTGTTTGAGTCCAACTCAAAGGATAAAGTCTTTTGAATTAATTGGAGCAGGTCTTCTAGTTGTGACATACATGGTCTTCAGAATTTAAGGAACCTCAAGTTGTGTAGGGTTTTCTTGGCAGCATGGAAATAGTGTAGAGACCTAACCTTTTACTGTGAAGCCTATATGGTCATTATTTCTAAATGATTATTATTTGATTTCTCAGCATTTCAATTATTTGTCTGGTTCCTGTATTTTCATGAAATTAGTTTCCCACTTACAGGCAGATATTTGTTTTCTCAAGTGAACATGGTATTATTGCTATTTCTGACTTTACAGATCATTTCAGCATGATGTCCTATGATAAGGTGAGAAAATGTAAGACAAGGGGAACCAAATTGTGACACAAAGTGAGAGATATGATGTTACCATAAATCAAGATGTTTCAGTTGTTATATTCTTTCCCTGAAAAGTCTTAACCATCTGATGTTCTTTATTAACTGGAATGGAGAGAAAGGAGAATTTACCAGATCTGCAAATGTATACCAGCTCCACTATTCTATGCTGACTAGCTTTAATACAGAGAACAATAGGGGAAAGTATTTGTGATAAAAGTAACCAGCAGATTGCATTTATAATAATCAAGATCCTTATGTCTTTTTACCTGCCAAAGAGTTGAAATTCTAGTATTATAGCTTCAAGTTCTAGACTTAAGCACTAATCTCTGTGATTTCTCCAGAGTTGCTATTACTCTTTTGGTCAGGAAGCATTCTAGAACCATCTACATGGTCATTTTTACCATGGAGATTCATATTTCATGTGTCAGGATACCAAGTAGGACTTGTAACTTCTGCCATTTGTTAGATACATAGATAAGTAGATATATGCATATATACACATACATACATACATGTGTATTTTTGCATGCAATATGGAGAAACGTGGAAAGTAATTATGAGACAATATTAGGGTTTCCACTCATACCATTTTGAGGCAGACTCAGATTAAAATTTCATTAATTATCTGACACCACTATGATTGTCAAGCCACAGCTCATATCCAGTATTGAACAACCACCAGTGATCTCTCTCTCTTTCTCTCTCTCTCTCTCTTTTTTTAAGTATAGTTGCCTGTCATTGATTCCCTTTTGAAACTCCTGAGGAAAAGATTCACAAGATATACTTGTCATATTATTTTGAGGTTGCATTTTATAAGTACTTGAGCTTCACTTTATTTAAAAAGTATTAGATCTGCGAACTGACATAGTTGGAAATTGTGTGAGAAGCTGTAATTTTCTTATAGTTGCTCAACTCAGACTTGTGGTTTCACATTTAATTTTTACTTTTTCCAATTTAAAACAATATTAAGTTAGTGGCTTACCTTTCTCTTTCAGTCCTGGGACCACAAGACCAACAACTTATGCAGGCTAGATCATTCTGATTAACAAATAAATCCTTCTCATTATGAAAACCAAACTCATTTTTCATTCAGCATTAAAATGCCATTACTTGCTCTATGCCTCAGTGTGAAACCAGCTTTCCTAGAGAAGTCAGAAAACCCAGAACCCACTTAAAGATTTTTCACCTGCAGCGTTGGCTTATTGGTATCAGCCTCTGGTTTTCAAACTCTACCTTCACCAACATATTTTTCATTGCTTAGTTGGAAAGTATGACTATGAACCCCCTGCAGTAAATTTAAAAAAAATTTTTAATGTTTTATTTATTTCTAGGAGAGAGAGAAAGAGAGACAGTGTGAGCAGGGGAGGGTCAGAGAGAGAGGGAGTCACAGACTCTGAAACAGGCTCCAGGCTCTGAGCTGGCAGTCAGCACAGAGCCCTACGTGGGGCTCGAACCCACGAACCGCGATATCATGACCTAAGTGAAAGTCGGACGCTTAACCGACTAAGCCACCCAGACGCCCCTCCCTGCAGTAAATTTTGAAAGTGTGGACACAGGTTGCTTTTAATAATTTCATGAAAATTTTCTTATCTAAATCTCTAAATTCCATCCTGTACATTTGCCAAAGAATTCTGCCTACTTGACTTAAGTCTGTCTACTGTAGATCCAGATGTTCAACAGTCATCTAAGTGGAACAAGTACATATTCTTCCAGCTACCCCTGCTAGCACTTGGAATCCAGTATATCTGATAGAAATTCCATGCCAATAAACTCACTTTTTTTCTAAAATTGTACATTTCTATACTTGATTGAACTTCCCCAGCATTTTCTTATGTATCCTTAAGATTTTAACTTTAATATACTTGCTCAAAATACATTTTGTCTTTGCAAGTGTAGACTGTTTTGTTCAAGGTTTGACACTGTAATCTTCCCTCCTACTTTTCCAGGTAACACAAGTATATTCTTACTGTAATTAAATAGGGATTACAAAGGATAGCCAGTTTAGTTATGAAGAGAATTGGCCTCTCCTTTCAGAATATCAGCATTTTCAAATAGTGAAAGTAAAGTCTTATCAAATATAGAAGGAAGAGATGCTTCAGCTGTTAAGCATGTTTCAGTAAAGTTTGTGAGTTCAGGATTTAAATTATCAAAATATCTCTATTCTATTTTTTTCCAATCCATGTGAACATATCATATTAGTAACCTGGAGAGTCTGTGGATTTCAATGTCTTTGAAATTTAATTAAATGCGAGATCAAAATGTGACTTTGATTTTAGTCTGCTTAAACATGGTGGCTTCAAGAAAAAAATGTAGCACAGTAATATAAAGTTCTGATCATTATTGTATGACATTAGCCAAGGCTATGGAAATTTGGACTTGATGTTTCTATTTGTTTAAGTTTTCTGCAGTTTATACAGAAGGGAAAAAATAAGGACCTCCACATGTGCTAAAATTGATATTGACCCTCATTTACTCTATAGCAACAGCTCCTGGCTGTTCTGAAAGTGGATGGTTCCTTCCAAACGACCACATATGAAAATAGGACTAGTTTTTGTCCTATTAATTGGAGGTCTTTCTGAAATTTTAATCCTTAACAATTGCTGCATTCCAACTGCCTTCATCCCTAACATTTCCAGGAAATAAATCACAGAATCCTTCTTACTCCTGTCTACAAATGACGTAGGCGACATTTTCTATATCAATCTGGGTACACAGGTTAAAACAACATAAAATGGTTCCAAAAGAAGTAAGTTTTGGGGACGCTTGGCAGGCTCACTCTGTAGAGCATGCAACTCTTGATCTTGGGGTGCATGAGTTTGAGCCCCACATTGGGCAGAAAGATTACTTACAAAAAGAAGAAAGATTTTGGGAGAGTCTAATTGTTTCAAGTCTCAAAGAAACTGGTTTGGAGAGTACTCTATGCTTAAAGTGTTCAAAATTAGAATGCAAATTTGGTCTAGTAGTTGATACTTTCATTAGGTATTGACATTACATATGCCATCAGCAAAATCTTTGGGTACTGGATGCTGCCACAATTAAAGGTACCATCGTTACCTCTAGAAATAGATCTGATAAGCCAACGTTGTAACACTACCCAACTTATTTTCAAACTCAATTCAATTGCTATCAAGTTCTAATGACATTTTTTGTAGATATAGAAAAATCCATCCTAAATTTTATATAGACAAAGGGCACCAAATAGCCTAAACAATCTTGGAAAAGAACAAAACAGCCTCATGATTTCAAAACTTACTATAAAGCTATCATAATCAAAACATTGTGATATTGGCATAAAAACAGACATAAAGACAGACGAATGGAATAGAATAGACATCCCAGGAATAATCCCAGAAATAATATATGGTCAAATAATTTTTGATATGGATAGCAAAACGATTTAATGAGGAAAAGACCGTCTTTTCAACAAATGGTGCTGGGAAAAATGGCTATTCACATGCAAAAGACTGAATTAGGACCCTTACCCAATAACATGTAAGAAATTAGGTCAAAATGGATCAAGCATTTAAATGTAAGACCTAAAACAATAAGTCTCAGGGAAGAAAAAATAGGACCAAAGCTTCATGACAGTAGATTTGGCAGCAGTTCTTGGTTATGACATCAAAGGTGGAGGCAACAGAAAAATAAACAAATAGGGCTTCATGAAAATTTTTTAAATTTCATACTTCAAAGCACACTATTAACAAAGCAAAAAGACAACCACATGATGGGAAAATATTTGTATATCATATATTTCATAAGAGATTAATATCCAGAATATACAAATAACTCTAAGAAGTCAATAACAAAAATAAAAATGCCTTGAAAAATGGTCTTGAATAGAAAGTATTGAATAGACACTTCCTCAAATGAGATACACAAATGGCCAAGAGGCATAAGACAAGTTCCTTAGCATCACTAATCATTAGGAAAATCCACATCAAAACTACAATGAGATACTACCTCAGCCCATTAGGATACCTACTATAAAGAACAGAAAACAAGTGTTGGAGAAGATGTGGAAAAATCAGAATCTTTGTGCACTATCGGTGGAAACATAAAATCGTACAGCTTTTATGGAAAACAGCATGATACTCCTCAGAAAAATTAAAAATAGAATTATATAATGCAACAATTCTACTCCTGGGCATATACCCAAAAGATTTGAAAGCAGTTCACAGATAGATATTTGTATAGCCATGTTAAAAGCAACATTATTCTTAATCACTAAAACATGGAAACAACCCCAGTGTCCAACAATAGATGCATTCAGAAGCACAATGTGGTATATACATATAATGAAATATTATTCAGCCTTAAAAGGAAGGACACCCTACAATATGCTACAAAAGGATAAACCTTGATGACATTATGCTAATTGAAAAAGTCAGTCATAAAAAATACAAGTATTTTATGATTCCATTTATATGAGGTACTTAGAGGAATAAGAATCATGAGACAGAAAGTAAAAGGTGGTTTCCATGGGACAGAGGCAGGGGAATTGGTAGTTATTATCTGATGAGAAAGTTATGAAGATGGATGATGGGGATGGATGTACAACATTATGAATGTATTTAATACTACTGAACATATGCTTTAAAATGGTTATTATGGTAAATTTTATGTTTGCATATTTTACCACAAAAAATTGAAAGGGGGAGTAATATTATGTGTGAGTCTATGCCCACAAATCTGATGACTTAGATGAAAAAAGATCAATTCTTTGAAAGACCAAATCTTACACAGGGAGAAAGAGATGGTCCAAATAAGCATTTATCTATTAAATAAATTGAATCAATGATTATTAATCTCCTAAAACAAAAATCACCAGGTCCATCTGGGTTCACTGGTGAATTCCAACATTTAAAGAAATGATACTTGTTTTCAGTGGTCTCTTTCAGAAAATAAAATATGAGGTAATTTTTCCTAATCATTTAATGAGGCATTAACATAATACCTTACACGAAAGCATTACAAGAAAGAAAAAGTATTAATGATATCTTTCATAAACATTATGCAAAATTTCTCAATAAAATCTTAGCAAAATAAAATTTGAGGGGTGCCTAGGTGGCTCAGTCAGTTAAGTGTCTGGTTTCAGCTCAGGTTCATGAGTTTGAGCTCCACTATGGGCACTCTGCTTGCATCCTCGGTCTCCCTCTCTCTTTGCCCTTCACCCCCCCCTCTCTCTCTCTCTTTCTCAAAAATAAACATTTAAAAAATAAAAATAGCTCAAAATGCAAAAGGCAAACTATCTTCTGGAAGATAATATAAGAGAAAATCTAGGGGCACCTGGGTGGCTTAGTTGGTTAAGCATCTGACTTTGGCTCAGATCAGATCTCATCCTTCGTGGGTTCGAACCCCGCATTAGGCTCTGTACTGACATCTCAGAGCCTAGAGCCTGTTCCGGATTCCATGTCTCCCTCTCTCTCTCTGCCCCTCCCCCACTCATGCTCTGTCTCTCTCTGTCTCAAAAATAAATAAACTATATAAAAAAAAGACAGAAAATCTAAGTGGCCTTGAGTTTGGCAACAGATTTTTAAATACAATAAAGGAACAATGTATGAAAGAAAAAAAATGTGTAAACTGGACTTAGTAAACACACACACATGCACACACACACATACACACAAACTTCTGCTCTAGAAAAAATATTGTGAAGAAAATAAAATTACATGCCACAGACTAGGAGATAATATTTAAAAATATATTTCTAATAAAAGACGTATTCAACATATACAAAGAGCTCTTAAAACTCAAAGACAACAACTCAATTAAAAAGTAGGAAAAATATTTGAATGGACACCTCATCAAAGAAGATATACAGATGGCAAATCAGCATATGAAAGACACTTACTATATGTCATAAAGGATTTGCTAATTCAACAGCAACAAGATACCCCTACATACATATCAGAATGACCAAACTGCAAAACACTGACAAAACCAAATGCTGGTGAGGATGTGGTCCAATAGAAACTCCTATTCATTGTTAACAAGAATGCCAGAGGGTACAGCCACTTTGGAAGAAAATTTGGTAGTTTTTTACAATATTGATCATACTCTGATCATATAATCTAGCACTGCAATCTTACGTATTTACCCAAATGAATTGAAAACATACACTCACACTAAAACCTATGCAAGTGTTTATAGCAGCTTTATTCATAATTGCCCAACATTGGAAGCAACCACGTGTTCTTCAGCAGGGGAAATGGATAAGTATACCATAGGACATCCATACAATGAAATATTATTTAATAAAATAAATGAGCTATCAAGCCATGAAAATACATGGAAAAACCTTAAATGCATGTTGCTAAATGAAAGAATCTAATCTGAAAAGGCTACATACTTTATGATTCCATTTATAAGACATACTGAAAAAGGCAATACTGTGGAGACAGTAAAAAATTCCATGTGTAGCAATGTTTTATGGGGGCAGAGAGGGTAGGAAGGATGAATGGGTAATACATGGGAGATTTTTAGGACAGTGAACTATTTATGTGATACAGTAATTGTGTATGTTATGCCTGAAACTCTGTGACACCAGGAGTAAATCCTAGTATAAACTGCAAGTGTATAGTTGGTAACAATGTATCAGTATTGATCTGCCAATTGTAACTAATAGACCACATCAATGCAAGATGTAAAAAAAAAAAAAAAAATAGGAAAAGCCGTGGAAGATAGGGAGAAAGAGTATATGGAACCCTGTACTTTCTTTTTATCTTTTCTGTAAACCAAAAAATTGTTCTAAGAAATAAAGTCTATTAATTCAAATTAAAGAACTGAAACGTAAAACAAAATAACTTGGTGAAAAGGAAACTTATCTTTTACTAAAAATTGCAAGATGAGACTAGCTTTATATTATGGCTTCATCTACAGATCATGATATCAGGGCTCAAACTTCCTTGAATCTGTCATCTACTATTCAGATTGCCTTCTCTAATGGTTTTAGACATTTTTAATGGAGCAGCTGAGAGGCCAGTGCACTACCATTCTCCGCAAAATTCTTTAAGGTCACCCTAATTGGAGGATTTTATTTGCATATGCACTCTGGACCTATTAATATGATCAGGCAGTTGTGATGATTTGATGACTTCAATCCAGTAAGAACACAACTGAAGAGGTATAGTTAGAGATAATTCCAAACAAATACAGTAGAAAAAAAGGATGAGGTTGGCAGATGCCCCAATGTGATGTTAGGAAGAGAGACAATTGGAATTAATGTTGGTAAATAAAAAATAAATATACTTAAATCATGGAAATACCAATACATTCAAAAGGATTTATATTAATTCATTCATCCATGATATATCTGCAAAATAGCTTTTAAAAGAACATTAACCATACAAAGAGGGAATTACTTAGTATTTCTTAGTCTCTTCTTCCTCATGACACATTGAGAAAGTAGGGGTATTTGCACAGCAAAATGAGATAATGGGAAAAGGTGGTTCTCTATAGGAAACACCTGGCCAAGAGCCCTGGCTACTCCAGGTGCCCTGAGATATCAGAGATGGAGAAGATCAACATTTCAGGTTTATCTATAACCCGGTCACTTTCAATTGATGTGTTCTTCCAAGATACACTGATCAGAAAGCTCTTGACTAGACGTTTTCCAAGATTCTTCTCAATTCTAGAATTCAGTAATTCTTTGACCATCAGGACAAACTTCTATGTTCATCTGGTAGCATAATGGAAATTTACAGGCTCTTTCTTCATTTTTTAAAAATGTTTATTTATTTATTTTGAGAGAGAGATACAGTGCAAGCAGGGGAGGGGCAAAATGAGAGGGAGACAGAGGATCCCAAGCAGGCTCTGCAATGTCAGCATAGAGCCCAACATGGCGCAAAAACGCAAACCATACCATCATGACCTGAGCCAAAATTAAGAGTCAGACATTCCAGTGACTGAGCCACCAGGGGCTCCTCTTTCTTCATTTTTCTAAGGTCAAGATCATAAAAATAATTATATCCTTTTCTAAAATTAATCCTTTAAGGACAGTAGAAGAGACAGTATAAGAGGTTTGAGAGACATTTGATCAAGCTTGATATGACATCCATTTTGTCAAAATCCTGAATTCCCGGGATTCCTGTGAAATATTCCAGTGAATATTGACTCCAGTTTTACAACATATTAAAAAAAATAAAGGAATTTTGTTCCCCAAGGGTAAGATAGAAAAGTCTAAGATTCATTAATATAATCATAGAAGGAGACAAAATTCATATTTGTAAATTTTAGATCATTCAAAATGTTGCCAAAATCCTAGTTATTTGTGGAATACTTGGAACAGTTTAATTACTACTTAACTCTACAAGGAAAGCTTAGAGTCACCTTATTTTGTCTTTCAGATTGTTATATATACTATCCTTCTACTGACTGAGACTTGACAATAATAATACCATGTGTCAAGTCTCAAAAAAATGGAATGTAAGAATAATAAATCATCCACAGCAAGTCAGAAGACAGTCTTCATTACAGAGGGTATTTTTTTAAGGTCTCAGAGTAACCTAGTGGTTTTCAGCATGACTTTAAGTGTCTTCCTTGGACAAATAAAAATCACACTTTGATAATACAGTGATGATCTGATAGATGAATTTGAACCAATTAAATCTTACCTCAATGCATGCATTCTTTTCTGGTTGCAGTGACTTTGATAATCTGTGGCATTCTATCCATGAGAAACTTCCTACTATTGGCCTGATCAGAAATGGATAACTGCAGTACATCACACTTTTATTGGTTGTTGAATATTCATAAAAAAAAAAAAACTTTTTAGAGGAAAAAATCAGAAAAGATTTCAGAAAGTATGGCACATAGGTGTTGTGTACTTGTATTCTTTTTTATGTTTGTTTATTTATTGTGAGAAAGAGAGGGAATGAGCGGGAGTGGGGGAGAGGCACAGAGTGAAGGAAAGAGAGAGAGAATCCTAAGGAGGCTCTGTGTTGTCGGTTCAGAGCTCATTGTGGGCTCATTCCCATGAACTGTGAGATCATGACTTGAGCTGAAATCAAGAGTTGAATGATTAACCAACTGAGCCACGCATGTATCCCTGTGTACTTGTATTCTTATATATACCTGCATTCTTATATACTTTAACCATTTCAATAATTCAGTAATTATTCATTGTTTATTTCAATAATTCAAGAAAACATTAGTTTATACTATCTAAGCAATAAATTATGTAATCATGTTCCTGATTTATTTTCTGTGCCCTTTAATTTCTTCAGAAAGGAAAGGGGCCATCAGGCAGCAAAACTAATGTAGACAAGACTTTCCATACAAATTAAGATATTCAACAGTGCCCAACTCTAGTCTCTGCTTCTGACAGCCAGGTCTAGAAGGGTGAGTGAAGGGCTAGTGTGGGGATATAGCACCAGGCTTTTGGATCAAATTGCCAAATTATACTTGCTAAATTTCTGATTTAGGGCAAAACAGATCACCTACACTTCAGTTTTCTCATCTGTAAAATGGAAAAAAAAAACAGTAAACATCATGAAGCTAATTGACTAATATCCAGTCAATAAATCAGTGTGTTCTTTCCAGTCCTTTTACTGCCACTGTCCAGTCTAAGTCTGTATCTCACTCAGCTGCATTAATCTGATGCCATAGCAATTACAAATATTTTGAGAGTCTTCTATACCTATATCATATCGTTTCTGTGATTACTAAATGAGTTAATTACATAAAATAACTTATCCAGTGCCTGACAATGATTTTAAAAAAATACAATCTTTATTATTAACCTCAGGGAATTGAGGTTCTGTTGGGAATTAGCTGAAAGGAAAAAATCTTTAATTCCTATGCCATCAAGGTGCTCAAGCCAAAACATTTTAGATACAAAATTTTAGAGAGAATGCACTGTTTATTTAAAAGATGTCTTTGACCTAAAGAATAATAGTAATCATTATAGAGTCCAGAAAAAAGGGAACAAGAAAAGCTACTTAGAGCTATTCTATAAAGTGTAGCTCTTTTAGGGTGGTGTGTATGTGTGTGTATGTGTGTGTGTGTGTGTGTGTGTGTGTGTGTGTATGTGTAAGAGAGAGAGACAGAGACCCTAAAGAATTTTAATGCCTGTGGAGAATTACTGAAGCAAGATAAAAGTATTCAACTGGAACACCCTAAAGGTGGCAGTTAGGTGTGTATTTTAGCTAAGGGCTTCTCCATTGTTGTCTCCCCATAACCTTAGTGGTTAAGATCATAATTAGGGGCAAGTGGGCTTAAACTATATGCAGGGAGATCTTAACTTCTGATAATTCAATACATTTTAAACTTTTCACCATGATTTATCAAAGAAGATGTGGTAAGTTATACTCTATTCGGAATAATTCTCTTATAAATTTGCATTTTTATATGGCACTTATAGATAGATCTAGGCCTTAATTATCTGAGCATGTCCCTTTTGGGGGAAAAACTAACTTCCTGATTTTTTCCTACCAGTGAGACATAACTATAATAAGTTATATTCATTCTGGTGTATTTTCTTTGAGAAGTTTGCATTGGTTTTCCAATTACAAAATGAACTAATAGAGCATATTATATTGAAATATATATGTATATATATTTATATGTATGTATATAAAGTAATCCAGACCACCAGGTAAGTGGCATGTAGCATTCTGTGTTTATAGTATACTAATACCAAGTGAGAAATACTATTGTTTTTGTTATTAAGAATGTCATGACAACCTTAGCTCTGAGTTCCTTCTTGTTGGATTAAGCTATGTCCTGAGGGGCTCAGCTCTCCTACACTTCACCAAATAATTTCATTCTCTTTCCTCAGAGAGCAAAGATTAATCATTCAGAAACTTAATGAGCTGGAAAAACAAATACCAGTAGAAAAAAAGGTGCCTGAGAACTTTAAATGAAATAAATTAGTTTCCATTTGAAAAGTAAATTAGTTGATTTACAAGTCTCTTTTCTTTTTTTCTTCTCCATTTGTACTTCTCTGTATTTTTATGATCTTCATCAAACCCTCTGTTTTTTCAAAGATAAATTCTAATTCTGAGAACTTTTTTTGTCCTTTCTATTTTAGAACACATCTTCCCACCGCCATATATTTTAATGTTTAACAGGTCTTTTCCCATAGGTGCCTTTCTTCCTAATATATACTGATGATTTTGCTACTGAACAACTACAGTTAACTTTTGAAACATCATAGAGAAAAATAAGAGAATAAAAATCAAAGATACAGGAGTATATAATAACATACCACAGAATATTTTGTTTTTATATATTCTTATTAAAGTTAAATGTTATTACCATGCTTATTAATATTATGTCTTTTCAAAATGTGTTTTAATAGTCAAATATTTCAAATATATTATTTCATTATCATAGAATTTTATTTATAAGTAAATATCATAACCTTAACAATGTAGGAAGCCTCAATATTGATTTCCTAATTTACAAAGAGGATTCCTGTACTTGAGCTGAAATCTGATTTACCAACCCTATCATTGATGTAGTAGATAAATCCACTAGCACACAGATAGTGATACTGAATTTTCTAGTCAATATATGATTTTAAGTTGTCCTCTAGAAAATTCATAACTTGCTTTGAACTTAGAGAACTCTTGAGTATTTACTTGTGATATTTAAGGGATCATAGGCTTTAATTTGAGGAAAAAAATAACTTATTTAAGCAATGCTTTCTTACACATTCTGTCTAGTTTTATTGTCACATTAAAAGGCCTGGAATTTAGCTTGTAGCATTTGCAAAAGTACTGGAGGAATTTAAGCAAGAATAGGACACACTAATTTTTCATCAGGAGTGTCTCCTCTGACAGTGCCGTGAAGAATGGATTTGGAGTAGGGAGGTAAGACAACACCAGAAGTATGTGAACCAACAGATGAGAGGTGGCAAGTCCCTAAGTAAAGACAACTGAAATAGGGTGGAAGAAAAGTGACAGAGAATAAAAATATATAGGAGATGAACATGTTGAGTAATTGACAGTTTTAGCCATATGTGGAAAGTAAGAGATAAAAGAAACAAGACTGACAGCTTCCTCAATTATACTGACAGAGTGAGAAATCCTCACATATTGTTGATTGTGTGTGTGTGTGTGTGTGTGTGTGTGTGTGTGTATTAGAGAGACTGTGTGGCAGTGATGGATATTCAGAGAAAAGATTTTATGTTTTTAATATTATGTAATGAAATCTGAAGTTTTTTCCAGATTTCTTTGTGCGTCCAGCTTTTATTTCTCTATTTTATTTCAGCCACACTATTTGTCTTAGAATCATGTAAATTGAGACATATACATAAATTTATTGACAAAGATGAAATCAGAGAATACATATAATGGTGAGGCTGTTGAGATCCTTAAAAAATCATTGCCTTCATTTTGAACCCTTAAATATATTTTATTTTAAAATATAGTAACTTATCTAGATTTGTCCATTAAATCTATAAATGAATTGTTCATTAGATTTATAAATGAGAGGAAATAGACATTGATTAGAAGCGTTGAATATTCATTTACTTAAGAAATGGGTATTATCTTCATTTTAAGTAAGAAGTACCTTGAAAAATAGAAGTATTGGAGAAATAAAACATAAAATAAGTGACAAAACAAAAACATATCTGAAGAAATTAGGTTGCCATCTCTCTCATTTTTGTGACTAAGTATTTTCTTTTTAGACTTAAATTTCAAATGTCTTTATTAGGGGAATAAAAATGAGTTTTGATATTCAATGATCCTCTAGTACAGAAAATTTCCCCTAAAATTGTTCAATGCAGGCATCAAGTTGAGACATGCTGTCCAATGACTAGCAGGACAGACAAGATAGCTGTCACTGTGTGAGTTATAATTGCATTTCTAGAGTCACAGTCCACAAAGTTTATATGAAATCAAGTTATAATATCTATCACAAGTGAATATTCTTCAGTGAAAATCCTCATAAAAATGTAGAACGAGGCACTTGGGTGGCTCAGTCGAGCATGCAAGTCTTGATGTCAGCCAGGTCATGATCTTCCAGTTCCTCAGCTCAAGCCCTGCATAAAGTTCTGTGCTGACAGCATGGATCCCACTTGGGATTCTCTCTCTCCCTCTTTCTCTGCCCCCTCCCACTCATGCACATCTCTCAAATTAAATAAACTTTAGGAAAAAAAATAAAAGGTAAAATAGTTGTGGTTTGATATCAAGATAATTTCTACTTCAGTGTCAGAGGACAAGCTGTTTTTTTCTGCCCCCCATATTCTTTTTTTCATTTATTTCATGGTTTTGCACCTGTCATCATTCAGGCCTCAACCCCAAAGTAACTTCTTCATAGAGTTTTCCTGAACACACTATCTAAAGTAATGATCTACACATGTCCCACCTCCGTACTTTCTCCTTAAGCTTTTTATTTTCTTCTTGGTGTTCTTCAGAAATTAATATATATATGTATAATATATATATATATTATACACATATATGCACCTCTTCATTGGAAACAGTGGAAACAGGCCCATGGAGGCAGGAACATTACCTGACTTATTCACTGCTGTGACCTCAAAGCTTATTATAAGACCCAGCTTAGTAAAGAAGCTCGAAAAAGTTCTAAAAAAGAAACTAATAAGTGGAATTTGTTACTATAGGAATTAAAGAATATTAAAGAATATTATAAGTAATTTTTCTTAGATTTCATAAATCAGGGCTAACTGATACCAATGTCACTTTTGGTCTTACAATTATATACTCTATGTTACAAACATCAGTCCCTTAGCCAAACTAAATTCAGTGTGACTTTTAAGAAATTTGATCTTTTCTTCACCTTTTGTTCTTTGCCTCTCCATCAGTTTCAATCTAATCTGTCAATTTCCCTTACTCCTTGACTTTACATCATACTTACTTACATCTTACTCATCAGCTTCTAGTGCCAAGTATTGTAAAATGGCTCCTCAAAATCCAATTAATATATGATGTTTGTTTCATACCTATTTTTTATTCAAGGTGTAAGACCAGATAAAATGCCAATGAACTAGTAAAGGATGACCTCCCTGTGTGAATTTAGCTTAAATAAATAATGGATGCTGTTCTTTCCTGGAAGTGTCACTGAGAATTTTCGTAGTCTATCTGTAAATCTGTGACTACAAGTACAGTTAAAGTGTAGTGTAAAGGTCACTCTTACTTGTCTATCCTCACTTGGCAATTTCTGTGTCATTATAATTTTCTTGCTCTGTGTGTGTGCATGTGTGTGTGTGTGTGTGTGTGTGTGTGTGTGTGTGCAAGAAGATGCAAGATAGGATACAAATATTATGAGTATCTGAATACAATACTCTTGTTTCTGTTACAAGGACTCCTAGTTAAGGTGTTTAAAGAATGAAAAAAAATTAACTGTTATCAAGGTAAGTTATTTTCCTGATAATAAATGTCAGATACTTTCTGATACCAGGTATATATTAATCTCTTTCCTTGTTTTCGGTGCTAAAAATTATATTCAAATAAAAATAGTTCAATACTTATTTTTTGTTTATATGCAAGTTACAGAAGAGACTTATCTTGGATAATTAGTAGGATTAAGTGAATAGAAAAATATTTTATTTCCATCTCTGTCATATTCCACAAAAAAATGTGAATGAAATTTTAAGTATTTGTTTCAGTTCAACAGTCTTATTATCAGCAGAGTAGAGGACTTTTTTCTTTGAGCACTATTCACTCTGTTTTCTTTCTTTGTAGTACTTAATTTTGACATTACCTGGGGTGTGTTTATTAAGATGGATGGTATGTTGCATTAACTTTTGACTTCTGAAATGATTAATGACCCTTATTCTTGTACCATTTTTAACTTATTTTTGAAATAATTTTGGATTTTTATTTTTTTATTTTTTATTTAAAAAATTTTTATGTCTTTATTTTATTTTGAGAGACAGAGACAAAGAGCAAGTGGGGGAAGGGCAGAGAGAGAGAGGGATACACAGAATCTGAAGCAGGCTCCAGGCTCTGAGCCCTGTCAGCACAGAGCCCCATGTGGAGCTCGAACTCATGGATTGTGAGATCATGCCTGAGCCGAAGTCAGATGCTTAAATGACTGAACCACCCAGGCGCCCCATATTTTTAGATATTACAAAAAACTACAAATAATTGTCTTACACCTAGTGCATTATTTAGTGCTTTTTATTTGTCTGTCTGTTTCTGTCTCCCCAGTTTTTGGGAAGTCAGCAAATGTTTTAAAATTAAAGTTCTCAAAGTAAGCAGAAGATTTAAGAACAAAAAAGACAAGACACTCAGTACATTTGATTTTCAGATAAATAGCAACTACATTTTTATTCAAACATGTCCCATTCAAAATTTGACACACTTGTATTTTAAAAATATTCTCTTTATTAAATTTCAAATTTAAGGGAACATGGATGGGATCTGACTCTTTTTTTTTCTAAGAGAGAGAGAGAGAGAGTGAGACAACGTGAGCAGGGAAGGGTCAAAGAGAGAGGGAGATACAGAATCTGAAGCAGGCTCCAGGCTCTGAGCTGGCTGTCAGCACAGAGCCTGATGTGGGGCTCGAACCGATGAACCATGAGATCATGACTTGAGCTGAAGATGGACTCTTAATGACTGAGGCACCCAAGCACCCCTTTTTTACTTTGAGTTGTTATAAGCTGTGCACATTTCCTTCTATTCATTTGAGAGATGAACACTTGATTTCGTTTAGAAGTTGCTCTACATATGTAAATATGAATATCTAACTCATCAAAATTTGAAATAATTAGTATATTAACTCTCTTTTGAATAATGAACATATGAAAACACTCCATTTAGTCCATATCACTTTTGTGTCATTATCGTATTTTTTTAAATTTTTACCTTTTAAATCTCATTATATTAGTTTAAGGGTTTCTATAACACAATAGCACAGGCAGAAACTTATTTTCTCACCATCCTGGAATCTAGAAGTCAAAGATCAAGGTATTGGCAGGTTTGGTTTCTTCTGAGGCATCTATTTTGTCCTGCAGATGGCCACCGCTTGCTGCGTCCTTATAAGAGCATCCCTTTCTCTGTGTTGTCTGTGTCCTAATTTCTTATACTGTCCAGACCCCAGTCGTATTTGATTAGGGCCCACCCTGCTGACCCTCTTTTAACTTAATTACCTATTTAAAGCCCCTAAGTCTTTAAAAAATTATTTTATTTTTAGAGAGAGAATGTAAGTAGATGAGAGGGTCAGAGAGTGGGAGAGACAGACAGACAGAATCTTAAGCAGACTCCATGCTCAGCATGGAGGCTGATATGGGGACTATTCCCACGACCCTGGGATCATGATCTGAGCCAAAATCAAGAGTCAGAGGAGACATCCCAAGCTCCTATTTCTAAAGAGTCACCTTCTGAGATTATGGGGTTTAGAACTTCAACATATAGGGGCGCCTGGGTGGCTCAGTCAGTTAAGCATCCGACTTAGGCTCAGATCATGATCTCACGGTTCATGGGTTTGAGCCCCACATCAGGCTCTGTGCTGCCAGCTAGTCTTGAGCCTGCTTCAGATTTTGTCTCCCTCTCTCTCTGACCCTCCCCCACTCATGCGCTCTCTCTCTCTTTCAGAAATAAATAAAACATTTAAAAAATCTTTAAAAAGAACTTCAATATATAAATTTGAAGGGAACATAATTCAGCCCAGAATACCCACTCTATTTATACTTATTGTTATGTTTTTATTCAGCCAAACTGTTTAATTTTATTTAGATGTACCCATTTATTAATCTCTTCCTTTTTATTTATATATGCATCTTAGACCTCATTATGAAATCACTTTATTTTCTTCTTAAATTATGTATTTGTGATGGCTTTGTTAAAAGTCTATTGAGACAAAGTCTTTTGGTTTTGGTTGGTCTGAGAATGGTTAAATGTATTATTTTCCATGAGCACACTGAAAACATCATGTCACATATTTTGGCTTCCATCATTTCTGATGAAGAGTGTTTTTATTGACTAAATCAATGACTAATTGAATTTTTATTGACTAATTTTTATTGACTAATAATTTCTTTTTTATTATTTTAAGACCTTTGTTTTGTTTAATATTTCACAAGCTCATCATGATGTATATATTTATAGGTTTCTTTTTCATTTGTTGGCATTTTTCGATATTTTTAATCTACAGAATCTAAGTGTGTATAGTGTAAGTGATGACTGATAGCAAACATGGTAAAATAATGAAGGTAGACTCTATGTATGTGTTACAAAATTCTTCCAACTTTGCCATTTATTTGGCATTTTTTATTATAACATGTTAGAAAAATAATCATAGTCTATATAGCAGCATGAAATAAAAGAAAATTAAATGTGTTTAAAAAGTAGTATTCTGTAACATCAAATATTTAACATAATCCTAAAATATAAAATATTTAGGAATACACCTAACAAATGATGAACCACAAGTCTTCTGATTACTAAATTACATGCAATATGAACACTGAAATAGATCCGAAGGATAGTAATATTCTTCATGTCTATGTATTAGAAGATAATATAGAAAAAATGGGGCACCTGGGTGGCTCAGTTGGTGAAGCATCCAATTCTTGGTTTCAGCTCAGGTCATGATCTCACAGTTCATGAGTTCAAGCCCTGCATCAAGATTGTCTTCAACCCTGGTTGGGATTCTCTTTCTTTCTGCCTCTCTCTCTGCCCTTCTCCTGCTGATGCCTGTTTCTGTCTCTTTCAAAATAAATAAATAAACTTTAAAAAAGGAAAAAAAGTCCAATTATCTCAAATTTAACTAATAATAAACAGTACAAATCACTCTTTTCAGATTTTGTGATATGTGGAAACTGACAAATTAATTTGAATATTTATATGACAAAAATTGACAAGTTAGTCTTAGAGAATTATGACAAACTCAGAAAACTTTCATTATAAAGCTTACACTAACAGAGGCAAAATAGTATTCATCAAGAAAAAACAACAGGCACAGGAGCAAATGGAGAATAATATAGAAACCAACCCACACACATATGTTTGCTTGATATATGACTAGAGGTCATAGCAGTGAACTGTGAAAGTATGGTTAAGTAAGTACTGTTAAATCAGTTGGATATTTAAAAGTGGGTGGGGAAAAGAATCTTGATCCCTAAGACACATTAAAAAACATCTACCTACATGAATCAAATATAATTATAAAAGGTTAAAAAATCTTCTAGAAGAAAATAGAATATCTTCATGTTTTAGACTAGGAAAGTATTTCTTAAAAATAACACAAAATGCACTAACCATAATAGAACCTGTTGATTACTCTAACTTTGTTAAAATTAAGAATTTCTGTTCATCAAAAGAACCCATTAAGAGATGATGTTTTGGGCTCCTGAACCTTTTGGTCTTGATTTCGGCTCAGGTCATGATCTCACAGTTTGTGAGATGGATCCCTACACTGGGCTCTGTGCTGAGAGCCAGAACCTGCTTGGTATTCTCTGTCTCCCTCTCTATCTGCCCCGACCTCACCCACATTCTTTTTCTCTCTGATTCTGAAAATAAATAAAGCATTTAAAAAATAAGCATTTAAAAAAAGAGAGACGACATTTCAGAGTAGAAGATGTTTACAGTCCATATGTATGACAAAGAACAAATATCAAGAATATATAAGTATGTCCTGGGGTGCCTGGGTTGCTCAGTTGGTTAAGCATCTGACTTTGACTCAGGTCATGATCTCACAGTTTGTGGGTTTGAGCCTTGCATCAGGCTCTGTGCTGACAGCTAGCTCAGAGCCTGGAGACTGGTTCAGATTCTGTATCTCCCTTTCTCTCTGACCCTCCCCTGCTCACGCTGACACTGTCTCTCTCTCTCTCTCTCTCTCTCTCTCCCTCCCTCTCCCTCTCCCTCTCTCTCTCTCAGAAAAAAATAAAACATTACAAATTTTTTTTAAAAAAGAATTTGTAAGTATGTCTTATACATCATTAAGAAAATGTGTCAATTCTATAAAACTCAACAAGAAATGAGACAACTACTTGATTAGGGCCTTTATTAAAGAAGATGTTCTTTTTTAAAGTTTATTTGTTTTTGAAAGAGAGAGAGAAAGTGAGCAGAGAAGGGACAGAGAGAGAGGAAGAGAATCCCAAACAGACTCCACAATGTCAGCACAGAGCCCCAGTGTGACACTCCATCCCATGAAGCATGAGACTATGGACCTGAGCTGAAATCAAGAGTTGGACACTTAACCAACTGGGCCTCCCAGGAAACCCTTAAAGAAGACATTCTAATAATAAGTATATTAAAATATTTTGAATCTGTTTACTCATAAGAGAAAATATAAAATAAAACAATGATGAGATATTAAAAATACCCACTGGCAAAATTAAAATGAACAATACTAAGTGTTGCTGAGGTTATAGAGAAATTTAAAGTCTCATATACTATTCATAAGACTGTAAATTAGTGTGATCACTTTGGAAAAGTTTTTTTTCATAATATTTACTAAATCAAAACCTTTGTATTCTGGATGAAACTTAATTCTCATTCCTAGATATATATCCTAAAAAAGTACATACACTTGTGAACCAAAAGACAAAGTTTTACATAAGAACTTTTGTGACAACACTATTTAATAGTCCAGCGTTAACATTCACCAACAGTAGAATGGGTATATGAATTATGATTTACTCATAAGTGAAATGGTATATACAATAAGAAAGAAGAAACTATTGCCACAGATAAAAACATGAATGAAATTTATGTATATACTCTACAAGACAAGGTCCATACTCAAATGTCTTTGTCCTGTGTGAATACCTTTTTAAAGTTAGAAAATAAACATGGTGTGCCACCTGGGTGACTCAGTTAAGCCTTCAACTCTTGATTTGGGCTCTGGTCATGATATCACTGTTGTGAGATACAGCCTCAAGTTGGGCTCTGCAGTGGGCATGGAGCCTGCTTAAAGTTCTCTCTCCCTCTCCCTCTGCCCATCCCCCATTCACACATCCTGGCACACTCTCTTAAAAGAAATGAAGGAAAGAAGGAAGGAAAGAAAGGAAGAGAAAGAATCAGTAAGAAAGGAGGGAAGGAAATAAACATGGTAAGATTGGTTAAAATAGTCATTGCTCTTGGGCTGGAAGGGACATGAGAGGGCTTTTCTGGATACTGATAATGTTTGGTATCTTGATCTGGGTGCTTGTTACACCAGTGTTTTTGAGTTAAGAAAATTCATCAAGCTCCACAATTGAAATTTATGTATGTTTCCATATTTCTGTTATCATTATTTTTAAAAGGACTTAAAATTTAATTAAATGCATAAAACTTACAGATATATTAAAATATGAGTAAAACAAATTTGTGTTTCATAGTAAAGTTAAACATTTTATCAACATTTTGTGAAACATCAAATTCTGAGTTGAAAAATTATAGTAACTGGGTTTGTAGCATATCTAAAGGAATGGCAGAAGGCTTATGCTTCTGTTTTATTCTGGTACCTTGTTTACAAGATTTCTTATATGCCTAAGTATATGTTTTTTTTAAAAACATCTATATGCAAAAAAAATTCTTAGAAACTTTTTCTTAGTGCCATGTCATAATTCAGACACTGGATGGAATTTGGATGTTAATAAAATATCAAATTTTACACTGATATTTTTCAAAAATTCGCTAAAAGTTCTTCTCCATCTCTATTTTCTGTAACTAATTTATTTTATTGCATAGGGCTCATTAAAAGGAAAGTTGAATTATTTCCATCATTAAACACAAACAAGATATATATGAGTTCACATCTTGGCAGTAACCATTGAAATTCCAGAAAAAAAATACACACAGATACATACATAAAACTAAGACACACATACGTACATAAAACTGTATTATGTATACACACATACATACATAAAACTAAGACAGGAATACATAATGTTAAGATGCTTTTTTTTTCTCCCATAGAAAGTATGCTGAGCTTCCTAGATTTTTACAACAGTTGCTGATCATAGAGCATTTGAAGTATACATAATTAGAAAGTATTATATGTTCTTTCATGAAAAGGTCAGTAAGGACAGGAAAATCTCAGAAAAAGAAGTTAAGGCATCCCCTTTTCCTTTTTATGATTTTCAGCTAACCAAGTTTCTGAATGTCATACTCAGTTCTAAAGAGTGGAAGAATATAATCAGAAAAAAAGATGTATCAATATTTGATCTTCTAACAAGTATTTTCAATTTTAAAGAATCTCAAGTTTTTTAAAATAATGAGTCCTAAGATTCTTAAAGTAATAAAATAATAACAACAATAAGTATCGTATAATTTGATTATATGCAGAAAATATCAATCTATTACATGAGTGAAAGTAGAAAATATATAAATAATGTGAAAATTCCTTTGGTTATCTTCAGTATGTGTTATGAAAATGAGTTTAATTTTTTTATTTTTTTTAAATGTTTTATTTATTTCTAGGAGAGGGAGAGAGACAGCGTGAGCAGGGGAGGGTCAGAGAGAGGGAGTCACAGACTGAAACAGGCTCCAGGCTCTGAGCTGGCAGTCAGCACAGAGCCCGACGCAGGGCTCAACCCCACGAACCGTGAGATCATGACCTAAACGAAAGTCGGACACTTAACCGACTAAGCCACCCAGGTGCCCCGAAATGAGTTTAATTTTAAAAGAATGTCTAACAGACACAAGTATGTTGCATACCATTGGGTAATTATATTTGTTGACTATAGCTTGTGTCTTCTAAAATTAAATATTTTATCTTTTTTATCTATAGAGGTTTTCATGGCATTCCACTTAAATTATATTAAGAAAATTATGTTTGTACTCAATTTTGAGATTACGAACAAGTATTTTCAATTACATTATACAAAATAGAACCTCTGTAGGCAATGCAGGACTACCATTCTGCACTGCAATAGGAAAATCTTCACAAAACAGTAGTCATTACAGAAGAGTTTCTTTATGGGTTATTTAGTGCTTTTAAACTGAAACTAATAGTGTTTCAGATTAAAATATATCAGACTAAATTGTCATTAAACAACATATGTACTATGAAAGTGAAATATATATATATATATATATATATATATATATAACTTGCATTCTAGTGACTAAATGTGAATAAAAAAGAGATGAAAAAAAAATTCCCTAATCATATGAGGAGTAGGATAACTTTCAAAGTTGAGAAGAAACAAGTTTCCTAAAGACAATTCTCATTTTTGGTAATTCCCATTGGAACATTCCTTTTTTTTTTCTTTCCTTTTCTCATTTTGATAATGATCTTGAAAATAATCTGTATGACTACCATGTAATTTTTTCTATGCAATTTCTGCTCCCATCTTTATCTTGATACCAAGTTATGCTATTTTAATTATGGGAAAATGAACAAACAGTAAAAATGGAATTAACTTACCAATAATGCAGTTAAGTCAGGGGAAGCCTAAATGATAACCAGACATTTTATATAAATTTTAAAAATTTTAAAACATCAATGACACAATTGGTATGGTAAATTTAAAAACATGTTTAGGCTTTTTAAATCTTTTTATGTAAATTCCAGTTAGTTAACATACAGTGTAATATTAGTTTCAGATGTACAATATAGTGATTCAACACTTCCATACATCACCCACTGCTTATCACAAGTGCCCTCCATAATCCCCATCACCTATTTCACCCATCTCCTCACTCTGGTAACCATCAGTTTGTTCTCTACGGTTAAGAGTATTTCCTGGTTTGGCTCTCTTTTTTCCCTTTGCTTATTTGTTTTGTTTCTTATATTCTACATATGATTGAAATCATACGGTATTTGGCTTTCTTTGACTGATTTATTTTGCTTAGCATAATACCCTGTAGTTCTATCCATGTCACTGCAAATAGCAAGATTTCATTCCTTTTTATGGCTGAGTGATATTCCATTGTATATATATATATCACATCTTTTTTATCCATCAGTTGATGGGAAGTTGGGCTGTTACCATAATTTGGCTTTTGTAGATAATGCTGCTATAAATAAGCCAACAGGCTACTTCAAGTTCTAAAATAATTTCATGACATTTTCCACATTCTTAAATGACAGAAAATTCACTGTATTTGCTTGTAAACACAAAACTCAGAACAATATCCACCACACAACATCGGATTAGAAAAGCTTAGGGAACTGAACTTTGTCTAGTACATAACTAGGTAGAAAGTGTAGAAGTTAAAGGAAAGCAGATACGATACTGTTTTTTTGCTCAAATTATAGTTTTGGCCACTTGGAGCTCTCTCACTTGGCTCCTTTGTGTCTTTGATATACTACCATAAGTATAGGTGAGATTTTTAATCATTTCTTTGCTTCTAAGTAATAATTTTTATGGCTATTTTATATGGCCCTAGTTCTTGTTTGAACACACACACACACACACACACACACACACACACACACACACACAAAGAGAGAAAAACACGAGGAGATATTTTCATTAGAATTACATTTATTTTAACCATGAATTTAAAAGGAGGATTATCAATTATGACATAGCTTTTTTTTTCTACATAGACTTTTTTAAATTAAACTTTAAAACCTTTATTCAGCTGAGAAGAGGTAGAAACAGTGCCCAACTAATGGATGTAAAACCAACCCAAGTTCCATTACGATGATATATGAGATAATTTTTCAATGAATATATGTGTTTTATATGTCCATGTGTGAATGAATGCTCATAGAGATAAAATGAAGAGTCTACTGACTTCACATTTACAAATAATTTTGTTCTACATCATCTCTAAGCTTCAGAGTCAAAGAAAGCAAAATCATTGATTCTGCACTTAAGGGTTTGGGTTCATTTTTTAAAGTTTGACAGAAGTAAATGAAACATAATGCAGAAGGTGTGCTTTCCTTGTGCATAGGTCATCATAATTGATTCATGGAGAGTTGATGAGAGCAATTACCAATTAAATTCTATGGTAGTTTCATTTCTTATAACAAGACAGAAAACGTAATCACTGATTAGGTATTTTTACTCTTTTTCCTTCACCTCTACTTCTCAGTCATTCTTATGAGATATTTAATCTGGTGGTTTTAATAAAATATTTAAAATAAGACTTCCAAATAAATAATAACAGAGATTATTCCATTAGTAACTGTTGGCAGCACATACAAATACACACTAAAATATTCTCACATTCTTTTGAATTATATATATGGCATTCATCATTATTGCATATTTGCAGAGTGTGTCTGAGCATGCTATATGTGATAGGAATAATGTCCATTGTTTCAAAGAAGCAGTACACATGGCTTCTTTCCTGAGAGAAACACATATTTTTTGAGCATATGATAAGAACTTTATATACTTTGCTGGCTTTATGCGTACATCTATGTCAGTATAAGAACAGAACCATTTCTTTAAAAGATGATCAAGGAGCGCCAGGGTAGTTCAGTTGGTTAGCATCCAACTTCGGCTCAGGTCATGGTCTCACAGTTTGTGAGTTCAAGCCCCACTTCGGGTTCTGTGCTGATAGCTCAGAGCCTGCAGCCTGCTTCAGATTCTGTGTGTGTGTCTCTCTCTGCCCTTCCACTGCTTGTGTGTGTTCTCTCTCTCTCTCTCAAAATAAATAAACATTTAAAAATATTTTTAAAAAGATGATCAGTTAATTAGTTTAGTTTTGCTTCATTCTACTGCATTTCTTTCTTCACACCCATGACTGTTCTCTGACTAATTTTGAATATTCAATGCTATGTTACTCAGATAAGTTTACCAAGTGCTCAGAATTTCCAGTGAAGACAAATTCCAAGATTTTTCCCCTATTCCCCAGATACCATCATGTCCAGAAGAGTTCAATATTTTGGCTTTCTAGCACACTATTTAGGAATGTAGGGTTTAGAGTCAGTTAAACCTGGTTCAATCACTCGCTGTGTGATCTTTTCTAAGTTATTTAACCTTTCAGCACTCCAGTTTCTTTGCCTGTTAAATGGCCTCATTATGAGTTTTATAAGGATTAAATGTTGTAATCTGTGCAAAGCACCTAGTGCAATGCCAGAAACCTTCACTGTAAAACTCTCAATGGGAGGTCATCCATGCACAGAAAGTGTGTGATAAATGGTAGTTATTGTTCTCATCATCAGCATCATTATTATTCAAAACACTTCCACTCAGCTGCTCACAGCCAAACATAGCCTATAATTCTTCAAGAAGACCATTTCAAGCTTTGCTTGAGACTCTGTGATCACCTTCTACTACAGAGTAAATGAGTTTTTATTTCATTTCTAGGCTGTTTTGGAAACAAAATCAGAGGGTGAGGTGAGGGAGTAATGGGTTGCCAAGTAAGACCCTCACATTTGTGGAAGACTTGCATTAAATAGCCTGAGTCCTGAGAGCTTTAGAGGATTGGAGCCCAGCCCAGCATATAAACAGAGGAAGGCATAAGTAGGCCAAGGAAACTCTGCATAATTTTTTACATGAAAAATACTAGACAGATGAGTACTCTTGAAAAAAGCTATTTCATGTGCTGATGCCTAAAATATGAATTTCATGTCTAAAGCTTTATATTCAAACTAAAGAGTTGAACAGATGCCATCACGATCAAAATACATGGATACTTGCTAGGTAACGTACTAGGAATTAAGTTCTAAAAGAAGGAAAAAACTTAAATTAAGTGGTCAAATCTTTTTAGGTACAGATCCAATTTAGAGGTGGATTGGAGCTTACAAATGATTTTGTGGGGCGACAGGGAGCTGTTTAGAATCTTGCAAGTCTGGTTAGATCTCACTTGCTGATCCCACTCCCATTTACTGATATATGTCTTTGGTATATATGGAATTAATTTAGTAATCAGCTGTTTAGAGACACTTGAAATAGAAACTTGAAAAACAAATAAATTATTAAACTACGCAAACATTTTGGAAGGAAAGAACTTGAAGAAATTGAGCCTAGGGCAGAATTTTGATAGAGAAAAAGATAAAGTTAAGAGTCAGGAGCCAATTCCATAGGAAGAAGAACACCCCAGCGCCTCACTAAGTGGGGAGATGCCCAGAGGTCAGTATGTAGGTCTGTCCTGAAGAGCTGACCACATAAGCAAGAGCAAAATAGATAAGGTAATAGCAGACTAAAAGGTCAAGCACCTTGAAGGCAAGGATCAAAAGATTAGACTTGAGAAGAAACACGGCTGGCAGCTACTTCAGGATAATGAGAAGGAAGGTCATGTTGCTTTGAGGGAAATAATTCCAGTTGCTGAGGGTTGAATAAATTGGATAGGAGAGAGGTTGAAGACAGGTCTCTACCTTGAAGGCTGTCTCAGTAGCCCTGGCACAAGGTAAATGAATTCTAGATAAAGACTGTGGCAGTGTGAATAATGAGTGGGTCTCAGCAGTGTCCCAAAGGGCAAAGTGACAAGATAGTGATGGACTGAATGACAAAGTCAAAGGAGAGAGTGAGAAATCAAACATGATTTTATTCCTATGGCTCTCAGGACTGTTAAGATGCTGGTATAAGGAAGCTTTTTAGAAAAATACACTGAATTGAAAGCTCTGTTTTTGCCAAGAGGCATGTTTAACAGACTTGGATAAACATAGGGTGTTAGAATGTGAGGAGTAAAGTACCTTTACATGTAGATGAGCCTCTGAAAATGTGGGTAGATTACCAGGAGAATATAATCATGTAAGCAAATGACTATTCTGAGGATTTTAATATACAAGAAGACATTAGACACACAAACCCAACTTAATTTATTATAATTAAACTGACTTTTAGACTCACAGATTTTTTTCCCTTTGAATGACCAGCTCAGTACTTGGTATATGAAAGCTGCTCAAAAATAGGTACCTGTTAATTAAGACCAATGATAACCCTTGTCCTCCACATTAAAAGTTGGACAACTCACCAAGGAATTAAAGTGAATAAGATGTGTGTGTGTGTGTGTGTGTGTGTGTGTGTGTGTGTGTTATAAAAAGGCTTTAAGAAAGGATAAGTCAGAAAATTAACTTTTAAGATAGGCTAAAATTCTCTCTACTAATTATCAGTTAGCAGGTTTTTTCTCTGTTAAATAAATCTACCTATTAACTACAATAGTTATTTTTCCTTTTCATCCTTAAGTGAGTTAACTAAGTTAGGTGAACTCAAATTTAAGTTAGATTTTTCCAGGATCAATACTATTGTTTTTAGAATATATTATACATTTATTTCCCACCTTGAAAAGAAAAGTTTTCCTCTCTGTACTTATTTAGTAGAAATATGTTTATAGACACTCACATAAAAATATTGTGCGGTAAATTAATATAAAAAACTAAGATTATTGAGACATACGGATTTTAAGAGTCAGGGCAATTTATATTCTGTGCTTTGCCTCCCCTAAGTATTTATTTCTTCTTCAGTGTACCAAAAGAGAAAAGAGGGACAATTATTTTGTTTGTTTGTTTGTTTGTTTGTTTACAATAATCTCTATACTTTGTTTTAAATAATCTCTACACCTAGCTTGGGACTCAAACTCACAATCCCAAGATCAAGAGTCATGTGTTCTACTGACTGAGCCAGCCAAGCAATCCTTGATCATCATTTTTAAAGACGGGACTAAAAGAGTTCTTTTGGGGTAACTGGGTGGCTCAGTTGGTTAAGTGTCTGACTTCGGCTCAGGTCATGATCTCACGGTTCGTGAGTTTGAGCCCAGCATTGGCCTCCGTGCTGACAGCTCAGAGCCTGAAGCCTGCTTCTGATTGTGTGTCTCCCTCTCTCTCTGCCCCTCCCCTGCTCACACTCTGTCTCTGTCTCTCAAAAACGAATTAATGTTAAAAAGAAAAAAAAATTAAAAAAGAGTTCTTTCAAAAGAATGTGCATTCCTTTCTAACAGTTAATGATTTTGGAAATCAGTGTAGGACCAATTTTAAAATTCTATTCCATTTAATATGATAATTAAGCTCTTTTCTAATGTTTTGATAAAATTATAACAGAATCCTGCAATACACAAATGCATATCTTTGAAATTTTAATCTATATTTTCGATGAAAGGAAAAGGAATTTTCATTAGTACTAATTCTATTATAGGTCTCTTTATGAATTACACGAAATAATAATTAGTTATGTCAAAATCTTTATCTTTTGGTTATATATAAATATAAATTAAATATATTTAAATTCCTTTTCATCTAGTTATGTCATATACTGAAACAAATGAAATATTTCAAATAAAGTTGTTTATAGCATAAAATCACCTGAAACTTGTAACTCAACTTATGAGAGGTGCAAAGGAGAAAAAAAAATCAAATATCTCAATATATTTGTTTGAGTAGCCTTTTAAAAACAGTAACTGTATTCCCTAAGAGCTCCAACTTCCACCAGGGGGCCCCCTTTTCACTGCTACAATTCTCTGTGGACTTTGTACACATTCTTGCTCCTTCTACCCTAAGCACAGTAATTTTTGCTGTTCTCTTAACCCTGCCTATGTCTATGTCATGTAATCTGTTCTATCATTGAACTTGCCTGGATCCTGATTAAAGTAGTGATTGGCACCAGAAACATCCTCAAAAAGGAGACCCTCCAGATAGCGTTCTGGTACAGGATTCTATATATATTTGTGGTATATATGGATAACCTCCTTGCCAGGAGATATTCAGCACTAGTAATACATGACATTGAAGTGTCATTTTTTCTTTCAAAATTATGATTTTCTAACACAAATCTCATAAATATTTTTGTGCAGCCTTTTTTTTTGAGAAATTTTCAACAGATCCCCTTTTTCTTTTCCTCAAAGCATAAATCTTAGTCTGTATATCACCAAGTAGGCTAATGAGCAGCTACTATGTTGGAAACACTCTGTTTCCTACTTTGATGGGTGAAAAAGCATACGACAAATTTAACATTCACCTAAATGAACAGATATCTAAGTTTTATAATTGGAGGAAGTTAAATCCAAAAAATAAAAATTGTCGCATGAAAATAGCTTTATGCAGAAAGCGTATGTATGTGTGTTTCCATGATATCTAGAGATATCTTACTCAGGCTGCATGTGCACATGATATATTTATCCTCTAAAAAATATTAGTTTAAATTTCTGCCCTTCTTGATGATTAGACATATAGCTAAATGGGGGTAGGAGAGAAAACAGAAACCAAAGGCAGGTTTGTAAGGTGAGATAAGGAGGGTCAAGGTGCTCTAGGAGATAAGCTGGCAGCAGATGAATGTGTGTTAGAAGAAGGATGGATCATGATAGCTGAACAGGGGAGGTAAACAAGGGAAACAAGGTTTTAACCAGTGGAATACTGGAAGGAATCTATTCCCTTTACTCAAATGCCATGACTAGCTTCATGTGTTTATGATAAGAAGGAAAATGTGAGTCAAATATAAACTAGGCAAAATAAAGCAAAAGTGATATTAAAAATTTAGAAGAACACAGAAACGATCAAGCTAAAGACAATGCTTAAAACATAATGGCTTTTTCATATATTTTGGAATTGTTATTCTGCTTAAAGTCATAATTCAAATCTCAGTAGGAACATAAGTAGAGAAAGAGGGAATTTTTAAAGGAGAAATAATGAAATACAACAGAAAGTGTATATGTGTGTATATATATGTGTGTGTCTGCACAATATTTTTTTCCATTTATATATATCACACTAAGCTAAGAACTGTTAGTGAATCAATTAAATATGCATAACAATTGTTGTAAAGGACTCTGACTCTAAGTTCTGGTACTACTTGTAATTCTATGTTCCATGAGTGTTAACTTCATGATTATTTATGATCCTGGTTTGTGATTTTATTTGTAACCCATATAAACTGTCTTATTCCTTTTGAATTACATCTAGTCTCACCATATCCTCATCTCAAAAAACAAAAACAAAAAAAACCCTGCCTCTTTCCAAAAGCATTAGAAAGCTATGGAAATCTATACTAAAGGACATTAAGGAGGGAATGAGATAGTACATCACACTACATAACTTCTTTAAAAACATCATTAAATATTTCTTCTCACTGGAGTTTCACTCGTGGCATCCTCTTCAGCATAGTCTGCTACAGTGGCCCAAATTCTGTTTACCCATTATGCTGCCTCATGAAATAAAAAGTTAGTAGCTCAGCTAAACAAATGGTATCCTCCTTTAAAAAAATAATTGCTATATAGTTGCTATTACTATATAAACTCCTAAATTTAGTGGATTAAAACAATAATCATTTAATTATATATTACATGGATCAATATTTCAGTGAGGGTTTCATTGGTTGATTTTCAACTGGAAGTCCCTCAGTGGTATTCACCTGGTGGGCTGGTCTCGTCTGAAGGGTCCAGAGAATCTTTGCTTACATACAGGTAAGTCGTCAGTAGTGATAGCAGGAAAGCTGAGCTTTGGTGGGATCTTCTTCCACTCCATGTAGTTACAGGGGCTTTCCTTATGGTCTATGCAGCTGGAGAATCCACTCCTCACACTAGAACTCAGGGCTCCAACATCACGTGTCTCTAGAGTGTCTAGTGTCAAGATCTCCTATGAGAGCAGATTATTTCTGCCACATTCTATTGGTCAAGCAGGTTACTAAAGCCAACATGATTCAAGGGAAAGGGAACTCGTCTGCAGATTTCACTGTGAGTAATTGCAAAGAAAAGCTTTAAATTAACACAGAAGATTGAGAAAAATGAGCCTAAAAAGGCCCCATGATTTAATATGCCGCTTTCTTTGACACAGTAAAAAGTCAGCACGACTAGAGATGCATAAAGCAGGAAAGATTATATAGCCTCACAGATCATTGGAATTGAAGAGACTGGAAAGGGGGAAAATATGTTACTTTCCAACATTAACCTAATTATTTGCATATTTTAACTTATCTTTTGTTTTTTTTAAACCACTTTATTGAGGTATAATTGACATACAAAACTTGTGCATATTTAACGTATAACAGTGTAATGAGTTAGGAGATATGTATAGATTGTTGAAACTATCACTACAACCTATGCCATAAATACACCCATTATCTCCAGAAGTTCCCTCCTGCCTTCTTTATTATTATTATTATTATTATCATTATTATTATGTGATAAAATGCTTAACATAAGATCTACCTTCTTGGCAAATTTTTAAGTATACAATATAATACTGTTAACCATGGTCACTATGCTGTACAGTAGATCTCTAGGTCTTATTTCTCTTGTTAAATTGAAATTTATACCTTTTGACCAACATCTCCCCATTTCTCCTTTCCCCCAGCCCCTGGCAAGCACCATTCCATTCTCTGCTTCTAAAAATTTGAATATTAGATTCCTCATATAAATGGTATCATATATATACTATTCATCCTTCTGAGCCTGCCTAATTTCACTTAACATAATGTCCTCCAGATTCATTTTCATTGTAGCAAATAGTAGGATTTCCTTTTTTTTTAAGGCTGGATAATATTTCATTGTATGTAGATGTCATATAACCAAAGAGGAGATATATATCTCACATTACATCTCACATTACAAAAATCAAAAACCTAAAATCCAAAAGAAAGGCAATAAACAGATGAAGTTTCTTTCCTTAGATTAGCATACTGTCCAACAGAATTATAATGTGAGCCCCATACACAATTACAATTTTTCTAGGAGCCTCATTAAAAGGAAAGAAAAGAAACCAGTGAAATTAATATAAATAATAAAATATATTTTATTTAACTCAACATATTTGAGAATGTTATGCTTTCAAGGTATAATCAATAATAAACAAATTATAAGTGAAATATTTTACTGTTTGTTTACAAAGTCCTTGAAATCCAGACCCTTAACAATATGTCTATGTTCAAACTTGTCATAATTACAATGCTCATTAGCTACATGTGGTTAGTGCTTACTGTGTTGGCCATGCAGCTCTGGACTCTTGCTACTGTAAGTGACTCTCTAAGCAGCAACTTTGACATCATGTGCAATATTGTCAGAAATGCCTACTTTTAGGCATCACCTAAGACCTACTGAATCAACATCTACAGTTTAATGAGATCTCCAGGTGACACTAAAGTTTCACTACCTGGAATGAGTTTCCCCTTTCTATTAGTTTGCTAAGGCTGCCCTAACAAAATACCACACACTGGTGGCTCAAACAAGAGAAATTTCTTTTCTCATAGTTCTAGAGACTCGAAGGCCAAGATCAAGATGTCAGCAGATTTGACTTTTCCTGAGGTCTCTCTCCTTGCCTTGCAGAGGGGCTTCCCTTCTTACCGTGTCCTCAGATGCCCTTCCTTCTGTGTGTGCACACCTCTGGGATCTCTTCCTCTTTCTAGATGGTCATTAGTCCTATTGGATCAATGTCCACCCCAATCCTCATTTTAACATAATTACTTCTTTAAAGTCTTTATCTCTAGATATAGTCATAGCCTGAGGTTATGGGGGTTAAGAATTTAACATAAGAATTTGGGGGAAAACAGTTAAGTCCATAATATCTTCAGTCACCTACTCATCCTGACCAGTGCCTTCCTTAAATCCTACTTCTTTCCTTCCCTGATCCCACCCAGGTTATACCCTTCCCCTAAAGGCAGGCTTTTATCACTACCAGAATATTAGTGAATATGATTACTAGAATATTAGTAGAATCTCACTACTAGAATATAGTTTTATAATTTTCTACTACAATGTAACCTCTACCAAAGCATGCAACTTGTGAGGAGTGCTATGTCTTACTTTTAGCAATACCCTCTGAATTTACCACAATACCTGGTTAGTGAAATAGAAATAATGCAAACATAGTTGAAAGAATGAACAAATGCATTAATGCAGCTTAGGAGAGAATTAGTTGATGCTAAAAACAATTATTCCTGGCATATTCCATCAACTCTTACTTTTCTCAGGGGGTACAGTGAGTGAAACTTTTAGAAGGAAACCAACTCCTTGTCTCAGCAGAAAATCTATATGAATTTGATATATCATTTTGCCTTCACTATTTTCCTTTGAAAAGGGGTCCCATTCCTATCTAAATCCAAATCTCCTAATTATGCAATGGATCTAGTCTCTTCTCAATCTCTCAGGATAACATTGTTTGATTATCTCTGCTCTCCTCTTCAGTCTTCAATCCTTCTCTTTTTTTCTCTATCATAAAATGTTCAAGCATCTTAAATTTTTGGAGAAAAAAAGTCCTTAGAGGTTAGCTCTACCCATGTTACCTCCTTCATGGACAAGTATCTTGAAAGAAGAAAGTACTTTTATAATCCTCAATAACTCACATATTCCCCTTGCTTCAATGAGGTAAGATTTACTTTCATGCTATTTTACTCATTTATTCTGGAAGAGACCATCCATTTTCTACATGTCACTAAATCAAACAAGCAACTTATAAACTCACTTAACTTTCAGTGACACTTAACACTATTAATCAATTTCACATTCCTGAAAACTATACCCCCCCACTTTCTTTCCTCCAGTAACAATAAACTCTCCTTATTTTCCTCCTACCCTTTCTGCCTGTTCTTCCATCAACTTGACAAGTTCTCCTTCTTCCAGTCATCACTGGAATATATGTAGTCCTTGTCTCTCTTTTTTCACACAACATGTTATTCCTGGACAACTTTATTAACTCCCTATTTCCACTTATTATCTATATGCTTTGCTCTAGATACATAACTCCCTCAAGGACATTTCCATGTGTACATCCCACAGAAGCCTTGAATTCGACATGTATATAAATCAACTCATTATTTTCTCCCCTTCTCTCCATTCAGTTATATTTACATTTTTCTGGGTTTTCTGGATTATATAATGGCCTATATATTCACTCAGTTATTATGTCAGAAGTCCAGGGATCATTTCTTATTCTTCTTCCTTTCTTTGCCCTCCAAGCTTCATCAGTGGTCTTCTAAATAGAATTGAATTTCCAAGGTCTCAGTTGGCATATTGCTGCTTAGCTTGTCTTAATATACTTTTGTTTCCCTCTAATCTACTATAGATAAAATGCTGAGACCAGCATGACTGGAAAGGACATAGTGTTCGGCTCAATATACAAACTGTAGATTGGCCAATTAGTTGATGTATCTATACCTCAGTCTTAAAACTGCTAGGAATCCAATTCTGCCAACCACCTGAATGACCTTGGAAAATCCCTAGCTCCAGAAGGGACTGTAGCCACCAACATCCCAAATTCAGTCTTGTGAGATCCTTATCAGAGGAACCAGTTAAGTAGTGGCTGGACTCCTACCAACAGAAACTCTGTGATAATAAATACATGCTGTTTTCAGAAGCTAAGTTATTAACTCTTTTGTTTAAAATATTTCAGTGGATTCCCAGGGCACTCAATAAAATCTTTAGCATATCTTGTAAGATTCTTCGTGAAGTAGGCTGTGCCTCTCTCTCCAGCCATCCAATCTTTTCTCTTATCAGCTTTTCTCTTGCTGCATAGGAACCAGTTATTTAAGGCTTTTTTCAAATTTTCACAAGAGTCAGACTCTCTCTTGACTTCAAATTTTTACATTCATCTGGTCAACTCTACCATCACACGCTACTACTCTGATAAAAGCCACAGTCATCCTTTTCCTGAATTGCTGTAATAATCTCCTCACTGATCTCGCTGCCCTTGCCCCTTTTCCTCCCACCATAGGCTTTCCCTGACAGAGTAGTTAGACTAAAACTGTTAAAACAGAAGTCACATAAAGATTGTACTCTGCTCAGAACTTCACAAAGTCTCTATGTTCTCTCTGGTTTTTTACTTTGGTAAAAAACCAAAGTCCTCAAAATGGCTTCAAAGGCTGTGCACAGCCTGACCTCCTCTTATCTCTCTTATCTCATTTCCTTCTCCTTCTCAACTAGCTCAGTGGCCCTGGCCCAACCTTTTTTTTTTTTTTTTTATCCTACAGCTTGTTGTATCTGAGAATACTGCTGTACTTTCTGTCTGAAATGCTGTTCCCCCAGGTGGACATATAGCTTATATTCACTTCTTTCTGGTCACTCAGATGGCAGCTGACCACTGACAGTATTCTTCCTGAACAGTGTTCTTCAGAATAACAACCTCTCCTAGTACTTGTTAAGTCGTTCCTCTAATTTTTATCTCAGGGGATAACATTATTATTATTAAACATTTATCATGATCTCTCATTCTTTTTTTTTTTTTT